>NC_036872.1:5302377-5537407 GCF_002910315.2 Salvelinus sp. IW2-2015
CCGGACCCTCCACCTCCAAATCGATCCCGCTCCAGAGTACAGGCCTCGTGTAATGCTCATTCCTTCGGCGATAAACGCGAATCCGACCATCACCCCTGGTGAGACAAAACCACGACTCGTCAGTGGACTCATTGCCTGCAATGACAACAACTCAGTGACTCGTCAGTGAAGAGCAATTTTGCCAGTCCTGTCTGGACGTGGGTTTGTGCCCATAGGTGACGTTAGGTGACGTTGTTGCGCGTGATGTCTGGTGAGGACCTGCCTTACAACAGGCCTACAAGCCCTCAGTCCAGCCTCGCTCAGCCTATTGCGGATAGTCTGAGCACTGACAAAGTGATTGTGCATTCCTGGTGAAACTCGGGCAGTTGTTGTTGCCATCCTGTACCTGTCCCGCAGGTGTGATGTTCAGAGTACCGATCCTGTGCAGGTGTTGTTCAAAGTGGTCGCCACTGCGAGGACGATCAGCTGTCCGTCCTGTCTCCCTGTAGCGCTGTCTTAGGCATCTCACAGTACGGACATTGCAATTTATTGCCCTGGCCACATCTGCAGTCCTCATGCCTCCTTGCAGCATGCCTAAGGGACGTTCACGTAGATGAGCAGGGACCCCCTGTAGAGGCCAGGATAACTTCTCCCTTTAGGTCTGGCAAGTCTGAGAGAAAGATTCTTTACTAAAAACAAACGATGTGATTTTTAGAAACACCAAAATGCGATCATAACTTCGAGAAGGCAGTAGTTGTGATGCAGGGGCAGCGCCTGTGAGGAGATTACCTTTATTTCTGCTAATCACGTTTGGGTGTTTACAAATATGACAGGACTACAAGCATTAGTGGCCATGTATTTTAATGAGTGTCAATCGACTGTGCTCTTTATCAGGCTTACTGACAGTCTGTTGAATATGTGTAAGCCACGTGTCACCTCCAAACCCCTTCGATGGGAAACGCAAATATTATATCATGGTCTGGGGCGGTGTGTCACAGCATCATCGGACTGAGCTTGTTGTCATTGCAGGCAATCTCAACGCTGTGCGTTACAGGGAAGACATCCTCCTCCCTCATGTGCTACCAATCCTGCAGACTCATCCTGACATGACCCTCCAGCAAGACAATGCCACCAGCCGTACTGTTAGGTCTGTGCGTCATATCCTGCAAGACAGGAATGTCAGTGTTCTGCCATGGCCAGCAAAGAGCCCGGATCTCAATCCCATTGAGCACGCCTGGGACCTGTTGGATCGGACGGTGAGGACTAGGGCCATTCCCCCCAGAAATGTCCAGGAACTTGCAGGTGCCTTAAAGGAAGAGTGGGGTAACATCTCTCAGCAAGAACTGGCAAATCCGGTGCAGTCCATGAGGAAGAGATGCACTGCAGTACTTAATGCAGCTGGTGGCCACACCAGATACTGACTGTTACTTTTAATTTTGACCCCCTTTGTTCAGGGACACATTATTCAATTTCTGTTAGTCACATGTCTGTGGAACTTGTTCAGTTTTATGTTTCAGTTGTTGAATCTTGTTATGTTCATAGAAATATTTACACATGTTAAGTTTGCTGAAAATAAACCCAGTTGACAGTGAGAGGACGTTTCTTTTTTTGCTGAGTTTATATAGCAATCATTCTACTTGAGAGGGGTCAGGGTGTTCCCTCTAGTCAAGAGATATATATATATTTCATCATCAATTAGAAAATCAGCTTGAAGACCCACTATGACCCTTCAAGCTGATGTTCTATTTGATGTTGAAATATATATATCTCTTCACAGATGCCTGATATAAATCCATGTGGGAAATGAAAAACAGATTTCTAGGTTGAGCTGCCGCGGCTACCCTCGTGTTGGGCACAGACAGACATCTTAATCTGTCGAGCAGAGGAACATATATCATCAGCTTATCAGCCACACAAGAGCACACTTTGGTGTTGGAAAGATTGCAGCCATTGATGATAGGTATCCCTGATAGGGGGATAGAAATGGAATGTTATTTTACCATTAGGTGGTTCCTTATGGTCATGATTTACTGTCTTTAGGTCCGAATGCAGATGGAGGATGATACTCCTCTACAGTTCTGTGTTCAGCTGCCTCTAGTGCTTGTCCTCTCATCACTTCAGTGGTTCAACCCTAGTCTTGTGTTTGTTTCTTTGTGAATATCTTCACTCGGTCCTGACAGTTTAGAGACTACAGTGCCTCACAAGCAGAATACAATAACCATGATCTCATGTCATCTTTTAAGGAAAGACAAATCAAATCAAAGTTTATTTGTCACGTACGCTGAATACAACAGGTGTAGACCTTACAGTGAAATGCTTACTGACAGGCTCTAACCAATAGTGCAAAAAAGGTATTAGGTGAACAATAGGTAGGTAAAGAAATAAAACAACAGTAAAAAGACAGGCTATATACAGTAGCGAGGCTATAGAAGTAGCGAGGCTACATACAGACACCGGTTAGTCAGGCTGATTGAGGTGGTATGTACATGTAGATATGGTTAAAGTGATTATGCATATATGATGAACAGAGAGTAGCAGTAGTGTAAAAGAGGAGTTGGCGGGTGGTGGGTGGGACACAATGCAGATAGCCCGGTTAGACAATGTGCGGGAGCACTGGTTGGTCAGCCCCATTGAGAAGGTATGTACATGAATGTATAGTTAAAGTGACTATGCATATGTGATAAACAGAGTAGCATCAGCGTAAAACGAGGGGTATGGGGGGGCAAATAGTCCGGGTAGCCATTTGATTACCTGTTCAGGAGTCTTATGGCTTGGGGGTAAAAACTGCTGAGAAGCCTTTTTGTCCTAGACTTGGCACTCCGGTACCGCTTGCCATGCGGTAGTAGAGAGAACAGTCTATGACTGGGGTGGCTGGGGTCTTTGACAATTTTTAGGGCCTTCCTCTGACACCGCCTGGTGTAGAGGTCCTGGATGGCAGGCAGCTTAGCCCCAGTGATGTACTGGGCCGTAGGCACTACCCTCTGTAGTGCCTTGCGGTCAGAGGCCGGGCAATTGCCGTACCAGGCAGTGATGCAACCAGTCAGGATGCTCTCGATGTTGCAGCTGTAGAACCTTTTGAGAATCTCAGGACCCATGCCAAATCGTTTTAGTTTCCTGAGGGGGAATAGGCTTTGTCGTGCCCTCTTCACTACTGTCTTTGTGTGTTTGGACCATTCTAGTTGTTGTTGTTGTGGACACCAAGGAACTTGAAGCTCTCAACCTGCTCCACTGCAGCCCCGTCGATGAGAATGGGGGCGTGCTCGGTCCTCCTTTTCCTGTAGTCCACGATAATCTCCTTAGTCTTGGTTACGTTGAGGGATAGGTTGTTATTCTGGCACCACCCGGCCAGGTCTCTGACTTCCTCCCTATAGGCTGTCTTGTCGTTGTCGGTGATCAGGCCTACCACTGTTGTGTCGTCTGCAAACTTAATGATGGTGTTGGAGTCATGCTTGGCCATGCAGTCGTGGGTGAACAGGGAGTACAGGAGGGGACTGAGCACGCACCCCTGGGGAGCTCCAGTGTTGAGGATCAGCGTGGCAGATGTGTTGCTACCTACCCTCACCACCTGGGGGCGGCCCGTCAGGAAGTCCAGGATCCAGTTGCAGAGGGAGGTGTTTAGTCCCAGGATCCTTAGCTTAGTGATGAGCTTTGAGGGTACTATGGTGTTGAACGCTGAGCTGTAGTCAATGAATAGCATTCTCACATAAGTGTTCCTTTTGTCCAGGTGGGAAAGGGCAGTGTAGAGTGCAATAGATATGTGGATCTGTTTGGGCGGTATGCAAATTGGAGTGGGTCTAGGGTTTCTGGGATAATGGTGTTGATGTGAGCCATTACCAACCTTTCAAAGCACTTCATGGCTACGGACGTGAGTGCTACGGGTCTGTAGTCATTTAGGCAGGTTGCCTTTGTGTTCTTGGACACAGGGACTATGGTGGTCTGCTTGAAACATGTTGGTATTACAGACTCAATCAGGGACATGTTGAAAATGTCACTGAAGACACCTGCCAGTTGGTCAGCACATTCCCGGAGCACACGTCCTGGTAATCCGTCTGGCCCCGCAGCCTTGTGTATGTTGACCTGTTAAAAGGTCTTACTCACGTCGGCTACGGAGAGCGTGATCACACAGTCGTCCGGAACAGCTGATGCTCATGCATGCCTCAGTGTTGCTTGCCTCGAAGCGAGCATAGAAGTGATTTAGCTCGTCTGATAGGCTCGTGTCACTGGGCAGCTCGCGGCTGTGCTTCCCTTTGTAGTCTGTAATAGTTTGCAAGCCCTGCCACATAAGACTAGCGTCGGAGCCGGTGTAGTATGATTCAATCTTAGCCCTGTATTGATGCTTTGCCTGTTTGATGGTTCGTCGGGTGGGCATAGCAGGATTTCTTGTAAGATTCTGGGTTAAAGTCCCGCACCTTGAAAGCGGCAACTCTACCCTTTAGCTCAGTGCGAATGTTGCCTGTAATCCATGGCTTCTGGTTGGGGTATGTACATACAGTCACTGTGGGGACGACGTCTTCGATGCACTTATTGATAAAGTGACTGATGTGACTGATGTGGTGTACTCCTCAATGCCATCGGAAGAATCCCGGAACATGTTCCAGTCTGTGATAGCAAAACAGTCCTGTAGTTCATCATCTGCTTCATCTGACCACTTTTTGATAGACCGTCACTGGTGCTTCCTGCTTTACTTTTTGCTTGAAAGCAGGAATCAGGAGGATAGAGTTGTGGTCGGATTTACCAAATGGATGGCGAGGGAGAGCTTTGTACTTGTCTCTGTGTGCGGAGTACAGGTGATCTAGAATTTTTTTCCCTCTGGGAAGTTTCCTTGCATTAAAGACTCAGGCCACTAGGAGCACCGCCTCTGGGTGAGTGGTTTCCTGTTTGCTTATTTCCTTATACAGCTGACTGAGTGCGGTCTTAGTGCCAGCATCTGTCTGTGGTGATAAATAAACAACCACGAAAAGCATAGCAGAAAATTCTCTAGGCAAGTAGTGTGGCCTGCAATTTATCTCAATATACTCTACTTCAGGTGAGCAAAATCTAGAGACTTCCTTAGATTTCGTGCACCAGCTGTTGTTTACAAATATGCACAGACCGCCCCCCATCGTCTTACCCACCTTAGTGGGTTGAAAGTTGAGAGTGAGGACGATATTAAGAGTAGCTGAAATAAACTGGAATTAATACAATGAATACTCTAGAAGTAGCGCTCTCTCTCACACACACACACACACATGCATGCACACACACGCACACAACTAAAACGAACACACATGAGCATGCATACACAGAGCTTAGTGTGAAGTACCAGTTCTCTTCTTGGTCTGTTGAGCTCTTAATTTAAGGCTATTTTCACAAAGGAAATTATTTGACTAGAGTAAATAATGTCAGACCTCAGGGTGAAATCCTGATGCAGTGTGAACTGCATGGACAGGAAACAGTCAGCCTTAATTCACAACTGTTGACACTTCTTTAGAGTTGCCACTTCTTAAATATGGGTGTAGACTGCAGCCTTGAGTGTTGTTCATGTGATGGGTGCTGGTTGCCTGCGAGGTGAAATGTGTCCTGTTCATGTCTGTCGACAGACAAGGCCGGGGTAAGGCCCATCTCTAACACTCATATCACAGAGCTGTCCATCTAAATATTTCAGTCTGTGTGTGTCTTTCTCAGGCCCCATGCAGTGGATTATTGTTAGTCAGGATTAGAATCGGGGGTTGATACAGTCATACGAGGAAACCTGTGGGACCACATCTCTGTCTGTACAGTCCATTCATGCATCCTTGAAAATGCATTTTTGGCACTCAAACCTGGCCTGGGTCATTTTCAGTCACAATTACATATAGATCTCCCAGCTCAGCATTGTGAGTGTTTCTCTGATAAAGAAATGGCTTGAACATCACCCCAATATACAGTGCCTTTGGAAAGTATTCAGACCCCTTGACTAAATTATGATTTTTTTCATCAGTCTACACACAAAACCCAATAATGACAAAGCAAAAACAGTTTTTTAAACATTTTTGCAAGCTCTGTCAGGTTGATGGGGAGCGTTGCTGCACAGCTATTTTCAGGTCTCTCCAGAGATGTTCGCTCGGGTTCAAGTCCGGGCTCTGGCTGCGCCACTCAAGAACATTCAGAGACTTGTCCCGAAGCCATGGCTGTGTGTCGTGGCTTTGTGCTTAGGGTTGTTGTCCTGTTGGAAGGTGAACCTTCTCCCCAGTCTGAGGTCCTGAGAGCTCTGAAGCAGGTTTTCATCAATGATATCTCTGTACTTTGTACTTTGACTCTGTACTTTGACTAGTCTCCGAGTCCCTGCCACTGAAAACATCCCCACAGCATGATGCTGCCACCACCATGTTTCACCATAGGGATGGTGCCAGGTTTCCTCCAGACGTGACACTTGGCATTCAGGCCAAAGAGTTCAATCTTGGCTTCATCGGAGAGTCTTTAGGTGCCTTTTGGCACCTACCATAAAGGTTGTTGGAGGGCTGCAGAGATGGTTGTACTTCTGGAAGGTTCTCCCATCTCCACAGAGGAACTCTAGAGCTCTGTCAGAGTGACCATTAGGTTCTTGGTCACCTCTCTGACCAAGGCTCTTCTCCCAAGATTGGTCAGACAATTCCTTCAACCTCATGGCTTGGTATTTGCTCTGACATGCACTGTAAACTGTGGGACCTTATAAAGACAGGTGTGTGCCTTTCAAAATCATGTCCAATCAACTAGATTTACCACTGGTGGACTCCAATCACATTGTAGAAACATCTCAAGGACGATCAATGGAAACAGGATGCATCTGAGCTCAATTTCGAGTCTTATAGCAAAGGGTCTGAATACTTATGTAAATAAGGTATTTCTGTTTTTATTTTTAATAGATTTGCAAAATATTCTAAAAACCTGTTTTCGATTTGTCAATATGGGGTATTGTGTGTAGATTGCTGAGGAATTTTTTCCCCTATAATTTTTAAATAAGGCTGTAATTTAACAAAATGTGGAAAAAGTCAAGGGGACAGAATACTTTCTGAAGGCACTGTACAGCTTACTCAGCTTCCCTGTTGCTGTATTGTGAGTGCCATGTACTGTACAGTATGAGATCCCCACTGAGGGACATGACACATTTAGTGGCGAATGAAGGATTAAGAGCAGTGTATTGAAAGGACACACGTATTGAAGTGCGATTAGGTTTGCGTGGAGCTGTTCAGAGGCACACTGTGCATGGTGACTGTTGAAAAGGCATCTTAGAGCGCTGGGGCTAACGGAGTCATGTAAGAAGCAAAGCATCCATGGGAGAGATGGAGACATCAGAGGGCTGTATGCCTGGGATTCAGGGGAGATGTGACGAGCCCTCAACTCCCTGGCCAAATAGCATTATGACGAGTGCTCTGAGAGAGTAATCTTAAACTCAGAGAGTGAGCATGTAGGAGACGTGTGAAAGGAATTGTAATCTGTGCCAGAACTAGAGGGTCTGATCCACGACTGGTGCACTCAACATCATTGAGATGTTCTAAGAAAGACCTTCAAAGAGTAAGCACAGCAGTTGAGAGGGATGAGGAGGAGATAAGGTCAGAGAAAGAGAGTGCGGTGACACTGTTGGAAAGTTAAAGAAAATGATAATCGCTCATCCACTGTTAAAATTCAACTACAAATAAATAAATAAAAACAGTAAGGTCCAAACACCTTCAGTGCTTTATATGGTCATTTGGCAGACATTCCTATCCAAAGATTGATGGTTGTTCAGTACAAGTGACACTTACGGGAATTATACCAACTATCTTAGCGCACCCAGCACCAAGACCTTGTCAGCTTGGACCTCTACCTCATCCAGATAGAATCTAGGAAATACAGCTCAGTAAGAAATGTATCTGTCTTCAAGACAATCTACAGCCCTCCACCAATCCCTGGGTTTGGTTCACAACCTGACAAACAGTCCACTCTCAAGCTCTGCCTAGTTCTGCATTCGAGTCATCTGTTGCCAAGCATCTCACGATCTTTGTGGACACTTGCCTTCCCGCCATCAAATTAATTATGTCTAATAAGTAACGGTGAGAAATTATCTCCATTGCTCCATTTTTATTTGGGCATTTTTATTGTTCAGAAATGTGGTGGGTACTCTCTTAGATCGCTGGACCTTATCCTGCTAACTGTTCCAAATGTCCCAACTGAATTTGGTAAAAGGGCTTTTTTGTACCTGCGCCATCGTCTTGGAACGCCTTACAAAATACTTTTAAACTGGAAGAACTTGTCCCGATTGGTATTTTTAAATCACTGATGAATGATCTTGAGACTGATTCCCTGACCTGTCAATGTTTTTAATTTGCTGTTTTTGATTTTTGTTATACTCTTGTGAATTCTATGGTTTTTACTAGATTACTTGTAGTTTTTCTTGTTGTTTGTCTGTAATTTTTGTAATGACTTGGTGCTGCCTATCTTGGCCAGGACGCTCTTGAAAAAGAGATTTTAAATCTCAATGAGCCCTTCCTGGTTAAATAAAGGTTAAATAAAAATAAATAAATAAATTCCTAAGCAACTGTCAGAAAACTGTTAACGCTTTGCCACTGACATTTTGAAAAATAGATTAAGACCTGGTTCAGAGTATTTGCAGCATTATTAGGCTGTGTAATTTATATCCATCTACATGACTCTAACATCTAAGGCAACAAAATACCACTGTACCATTGGAAAAGCCAAAGCAACATATGTTTAAACCTGGATGATATCCAGCAAGATCTCGCTGGATTTCATAATCAACTGAAAATATATGGTTTATGCCGACTTCAATATTGATGTTGTCATGACAAATTAGAATGCTGCAGGGGTTGCTCTGGGGAATAAATTCTGAGTAAGTCCTTCTTGACAGTGGTGTAAAGAGTACACAATTGTAACACTTGATGAAAAGTAAAGATACTGTAATAGAAAATGGCTCAAGTAAAAGTGAAAGTCACCCAGTAAAATATTACTTCAGTAAAAGTCTAAAAGTATTTTAAACATACTTAGGTATCAACAGTAAATGTAATTGCTAAAAAATACTTAAATATCAACAGTAAAATAAAAGTATAAATAACTTCAAATTCCTTACATTAAGCAAACCAGACGGCACAATGTTCTTGTATTGTTTATTTACGGATAGCCAGGGGTACACTCCAACACTTAGACATAATTTACCAATGAAGTATTCGTGTTTAGTGAGTCCGCTAGATCAGAGGCAGTAGGATGACCAGGTATATTTTCTTGATAAGTGTGTGAATTGGAACCTTTTCCTGTGCTGTTAAGCATTCAAAATTCAAAACGAGTGCTTTAGAGTGTCATGCAAAATGTATGGAGTAAAAAGTACATACTTTTCTTTAGGAATGTAGTGAAGTAAAAGTAAAAGTTGTAAAAAATATAAATAGCAAAGTACCAAAACTGCTACTTAAGGAGTACTTTACAGTATTTTTTCTTAAGCATTTTACATCACTGCTTCTTGACACTGTCTCTGTGCTGTTCCTTTCACTGTTTAATGAACACACTGGGAGATCACACTGATGTTTAAAACTATCCAGGGGTGGAAAGAAGTAATTACATTTAACTGACATTGAAGGAAAACGAATGGTGTAAAAAAAAATGTTTAAGTAAAAGTAATAAGTAGCTAATTTAAAAAGGACTCAGACTCAAAAAGGACTCATAAAAGTAATTGAGTTTCTATTCAAATAGAAACATTGGCCTTGATAATTAGCTAAGGTTAGCTAAGGTTACCTGAACGTTGTTTTCCTTGCATTAAATTGAAAAAGGAAGAGGGGAAATGAACGTACAGTAGGAACTAAGTTAATGTATTTCCTGTATGCAAAGAGCAAGACATTCCCAGCTCACCTGGCTGATTACGTTGTTGAATATATCCCTCAACAGGAACAGTACCTAGCCGCAACACAGGCACCCCCCTCATTAGGACAAAGGAGTAGTTGATCAAAGAGGAGTGCTACCAGCTCCAGATATAGTGCCCGCTCACCAGACCTTTCCGACCTCCAAGCAGCTATGCTGGAGGAGAGAACGAGGCTCATGGAGTACTGTTTACATACAACATCAGCTAGAGCAAGATCACAGCGTTGACGTAGAGTGGCAACACCTAGCAGCTCCAGGAATAAGCTCAGTATTGACAGAAAGAAGCTAAGCAACAACAGGAAGAAGGTCAGCGTCGACAGGATGGAAGCCCACCGCACCCGTTAAGTAACAGCTACACAACTGAACCAGTAGTGGCATCTACAGAAGGTAGCTAATGAGCTAGAGCTAGCCAAGCTTGTTACATCCTTTTTTTTAAACTCTTTAGAACGCATAGCGTCTGTTGAAGGCCTTTCTTTAAATTAGTATAGCGGCTGTGAACAGCCTTGTTTTTCTTTTTTTTTTAACAATAATATCTGTCAATATTGCAAAATTTACTTTCAAACAACTTGTTGTTGTATGTCATCAACCAGAAACCGGAAACAGGATATGGTATCATTTGACAAAAAAAATAATAATCACTTCATTACTCAAAATGATAGCACCAAAGCAGTCACGAATTTTCACTCTGAAAGAGGCTGCATCTATGTTGTTTGGGGATATGGATTCGGACACCCCCTTGCACTTTGAAAAGCATTAATTACAAGATGAATGAAATAAGTCAACAGCAGATATATGTTTGGTGTTGTCGATATTTGATGATGTGAAACTTGGGGAATAGCTCTCAGATTAGCAAGTCCTGTCATGATCATTTGGTTTGTACAGGCGAGCAGATCAGCGGCGGAGCTCGAATGATTTATCTCTGTCTCATGGAAATACTGTGGTTGCAGTGTTTAGCTGTATATAGTCAGCTAACTACCCCTACAAAAATGATTGCAGTTTTGAAACTGTAGTAAAAGTGCAGTAACTGCAGCCAACTGTGGTATTTTGGATGCAGTAATTGCAGAATAACTGCCGTGTACTGCAATTGAAATGCAGTTATACTGCAGCGTAACTACGGTTACACTGCAAAATTACTGCAGAAAAAAAGTGTTATTTTGGACGGAGTATTTGCAGCATATTGCAGTTATACTGCATTCTAACTGCAGTTATACTGCACTCTAACTGCAGTTATACTGCACTCTGACTGCAGTTATACTGCACTCTGACTGCAATCTTTTTTTCATAAGGGTAGTTGGTTGTTTTGTCTTGTTTCTTTGGGCTTAGGTTATGGTTTGTCATGTTTGCTAGGTGCAGATATTCATAGGCTATACATTGCCTCATTTTCCTACTATTTGACAGCTTAGCTGTCATGTTAGGGTTGATGTCTGCGCAGTGGAGGTCATATGATAATGAGTTGGATATTTGTTTACATAGCCATAGCCAGCTAACAAGTTGCTTGTTTTGTCCTGTTTCCACCGATGCAATACATTTGGAAACTGTCCCAGCTTCGTAACTAATCAGCTAACATTGGCGAAAGCGAGTTGATTGAGAGAGAGAGAGAGAGTGTGGAATGGCAGGTGTGCAACTGTATCACACAATTTATTATGGAAACCCTTAGAGGTGATTATTAGGAAGAGAGTATGTGCATGGTTGAGAAAAATAAAGAGAGGAAGGAAGAGAGAGACCGTTTGAGAGGGAGAGAGCGAGATTATGTTCCAGACCACAATTGTATCCCAGTTGTTGTGCCTCTCCTCTCCCTCTGTTACTCTGTTCCACTAGGTCAGTGAAAGTGAGGGAAGTGATGTGGAGAGTCAGGGCTCAGCAGCAAAAGACAGGGAGGGGGAGGAGTTAGAGATGATTGAAGGGATAGAAATGTGGAGCGACTAGAAAGGAGTGGAGCGAGAGGAGAGTAGTGGAGGGAGAGAGGATGAGGAGAGTGAAGAGGAGGGAGAGGAAAGTGGAAGGAGAGGAAGATGAGAGGAAGAGGACCATGGAGAGGAGGAAGATGAGGGAGAAGAGGAAGATGAGGGAGAGGAGGAAGCAGAGGGAAAGGAGGAGGAAGAGGGAGAGCACGCCCTAGAAGGGAGCTTACGTTTCCATGGACGTGTCTGCCCCAAGTCCTACTATTCACCATTGTACCCAGCGGTATAAAGTACTTAATTAATAAGAATATCATGGAATATAATTGAACATTTCTCTTTGAATAAAAACCTTAGTGTAACAACAGTTTTAGTAAGTAATACTGACGAGTAGAAACAAAAAAATAAGTGTATTTTTCAGGGTCTTCAAAGTGTGCAGGACAGAGAAATAGCAATTCTTACACTATTGTTCTAAATTCAATCACCTTCTTCATCCTTCAGTCATTGATATAACATTTTGAATTATTGCACAATTATGCGTTTCTATTTGGTTTATGTTGCCCATTCATTGTCAGTTAGAGACACATTAGCGCCTTGGGACCCAAAAGCATAATCAGTGCTCTATCTCCTCTTTGCGCTGGTCTGGAGCAATTAAGCAGTAATGCAGGGTACCGTACTAAAAATACCTCTAAATCCCGCAGCATAATCTCAAAACTTTTAGCTGAGCAACCACTGTAAAAGTACTCGTTACATTTAGAAGGCTCAAGCAGGACAGAATTATGCCACCTATAAATATATTACGCTTTGTCACCCCTACTGCCTCTAATCTGCCGGACTCACGAAACACATACTGTGTTTGTAAATTATGTCTAAGTGTTGGAGTGTGCCCATCTGTCCGTAATTAAAAATAATATGAAAATCATGCTGTCTGGTTTGCTTAATATAAGGAATTTGATGAATAGCATTTACGTTTACTCAAGTATGACCATTGAGTACTTTTTCTACCACTGTACTTAAGTACATTTAAAACCAAATACTTTTAGACTTTCACTCAAGTAGGATTTTACTGGGTAACTTTCACTTTTATTTGAGTCATTTTCTGTTAAGTTATCTTTACTTTCACTCAAATAAACAATTGAGTATTTTTTCCCCTCACTGCTTATACCACACCGTCTGGGCCTAAAGTGACAGTGGCAGGGGGTTTGGAGTTGTTTTTAAAAGAAGAAGGATCTTATATCTGTTGCAGAGCTTGTAATGGATTACAACAAGACAATGGGCAGGGTTGACCATCTACACCAACTGAGTAGCTATTACAATGTTGGACACACTGGCAGAGCTTTGAGGAAGTATGTGTTTTCGGGGGGGGGGGGGGGTGCTCAACATTGCCGTAATAAATGCGTACATTTTGTGGGGGACCCTGCAATGGCCCCTTCCAAGAAACCGCAGGCTCCTGAGGGCATTGAAAATGCAGCTTGTGCATTCACTTTGTGATATCGCTACAGTGGCAGGAAGATGGGAGCCAAGAGTGTGGCAGCAGGGCATGTGGACCAAGATGTAATTCATCATTTGAAAGCTGGTGAAGTTTGAAGGGTGCAAGAGTGTGTGTGTGTGTGTGGTGTGCATCCGGAGTGGACACAGGAAAAAGAGTTGGAGATTTGTTTAACCCTTTTTAGGGTGCTCGAAGTTTTCTCTGCCACTTTGCAAGATGGGGCATTTACATTGTTATAGAAGTAAGAATCGTTGTCAATCAAATAGCCTACTTTGTGTGGATTTTAAAATACTCTCTGAATATTGTCCTCTGGTCACAATTTTTATATTTTTTAACACAGTATTTAGATGTAAATAATATTTTTAAGTATAATATATTATAATTGGTGCAATTCGAGCGAGTAATTTAGTCCAATTTACTACAATTTAAATACTCTATGGTTTTTTGTTGTGTAGAGGGTTAATCGTTTTTTGATAGTGAGTGTCTTTACACAATGGAAGACAAAATGTGTGTTATTCCTATTGACATGAATGTGGTGTCAAATTAAATAACAGGTTGTGCTCTTTAAAACTAAGTTATTAACTTGTAATTTGTTTTTGAGCTATATCTGTATGTTTGAAATGTGTGGGAAAATTTGCTTGAAATGTCTCAGTAATCTACAGCAACATTCAATAATTCTATTGGGGTCTAAAGGGTTAAAGAAAAGGATGAAGGCGTTGATGCAGCCAGAAGTCAGATGACTTAGCTTTGTGTCTGTCCCAGGCACAACCACAACACACCCACCTAGGGGAAAGAGGTAGAGCCTTTGAAGACTCAACATCCTCTTCTCCCTGCCTACTAGAGGCACTCTTCACCAACACCCATGCTTCCGCACCCAGCTCCAGATCCCGTGGTCCCATACCCAGCTCCCGTGGTGCTATACGCAGATACAGCTCCTGTGGTTCCCCATCGAGCTCCAGCTTCTGTGGTTCTGTGTCCTGGTCCAGCGCCCTTGCTTCCACAGCCTGCTCCAGCACCTGTGGCTCCATACCCTGGACTGGGACCTGCGGCTTCAGCTCCTCCTGTGGTACCGTACCCTGGTTCAGCTTCCATGGTTCTGCACCCCGCTCCAGCGCCCTTCCTTCCACAGCCTGCTCCAGCACCTGTGGCTCCATACCCTGGACTGGCACCTGAGGCTCCAGCTCCTGTGGTACCGCACCCTGGTTCAGCTTCCATGGTTCTGCACCCCGCTCCAGCGCCCTTCCTTCCACAGCCTGCTCCAGCACCTGCGACTCCATACCCATGACCATCACCTCCCGCTTGGGATAAGCCTGGATGGAAGCCTGGAGCTGCTTGTAATGGATAAGGCATGCTTTGTCCTGGAGGTAAGTAAGGTTCACCTGGAACAGAGTATGGTGGTAGTCCTGGAACAAGATGTGGTGCAGCTGATGTGGAGAGCTCCGAACCTACAATGAGGAATTTCTACAGCGTGCACCATTTATGCATCCCATGTTTATGCTAGCTCTGTAATATTGTTAGCTACATTTCCGCTTGTCAGTAGCTCGGTTTCTATCCAATTGGCAACAGATCATCATGCAAATATTCTAAAATCCTCATAAAGAAAGTATACATATTTTCCCAGCTGTGGTGTATTTTCACCAAAATGACTTGTTGCAGATAAAACCCAGTGTGTGATGATGTAGTGCACAAAGTACAAGTCTGTAGCTGCTCTACAGATGGTCATACTATCAACAAACTATCTGCTAAGGTTACGGTAAGGTTAGGTATATAATAATGGTTAGGGTAAAGGTTAGGGTTAGGGTATGTGTTAAGTTTAGGGTTAGGATACAGGTTAGGGTTAGTAGACAGTTAGTTGAAATGTTATTAATCTGTAGATGTTCTACACACTATCCAAATAAAGTGTTACCGAAGTACCCTACTCAATTAGAAGTACTGTTACTTTAATTACATTTAACTCAAGTAGAAATACAACTAATTACACCTCTAGATCAATGTTCAACAGGCAAAACTGACCTGGGAACATGGAATATTCTGCTTTGTTTGAGGTACATCCATTTGGTTTGTAGTCAAATGAATGTAGTCGTAAAAGTTGCTAAATCTTTCCCAGCACTATATGATAGTCAGAGTATTCTGTCTTCTCTTGCTTGTTCTCTCTTGCCATATTCCCCTTTGCCAACCTGTCTACTTTCTTATTGGTGATGAAGTACACTCTTACAGCTGCGCTGAACAATTAGGAATAGTATGGTTTTGGCCCCATAACCGACCACCCAGAATTAATAAGTATTTGCCTGTTCGACCTGAACATTTGCTTGTAGTGTTTAGACTGTTGGTGCTAGCTAAACACCCAGGGTAAATCCTGTTGTAAGTGCAACTGTCACCTGGGATTTGTGAATGTGTCTCTATTTGTGCTGCTTGGCGGTGAGCCAGTGGGGCCGCCCCTGCCTGCTGTAGAGGCCGGGGAGACAGCACAGTCCAAGTATGTCCGCACAATTAAGCTCGATAACCACTCAATCCTGGCGACTCCTCCACAGGAAAGATAAACCAGGCGAATAAGTGCACACAAACAGAGAGGGAAGCAGGGTAGCTAAATATAATAACACCACAACTGGAACAAATGGGTTCAGGATCAGTTTTGGCCCGATTCTCTCATATGTTTTTGAGCTTTAATTTCTCTCTTTGGTTCGCAGGCTTCTAATCACATCACCAGTTCCTGTACTCTGTCTAAACTAAAACTTGGATCTGTGTATCTCTGTTGTTCCTCTCCTCACATTTGTTGGCTTTGTTCACTACCAGCCCTGTCTCTACTATTCTCTCATTGCCGCTATCCCTCACTCTCTCTCTCTCTCTCCTTCTCCTTACCTCAGTTCCGCCTTTTTATCTCTCTTTATGTCCTCTATTTTCTCCCTCTCCCTCAGCTGAGACAGGCAATCAGTTGACTGACAGCTAAGCTCAGTCTCTCATGAGTGCTGGATGTGGAGGCATATCGTGTTGCTCAGTCAATGACCCTACCCAGAGATGGAAAGGTCTGTGGGGCTAAGGGTGTAGAGAGAGAGACTGAACAAGACATCTGTGTCTGAGGCAGGACTCCCAGACCCCCCTAAGCGCATTGATTCCAGCTTGTTTCCCCAGCTTGTATTCTGACAAACCTTAGATAAGGTCAACTCCTCTTGGGCCTGAGAAATGGCCAGCGGGATACGAGGGGGCAAATTGACATTTGAAGCATAACACTGATTTCTGTCTGGACCTTTCACCCACACATGAACAGACACAGTCACAGACACAGAGACAGGCAGCTAAAACACACACAAACACACACGCGCACACACACACTAGACAAAGACAATTGCACTATAATAACATTATAACAACAAAAGGGCAACACAACAAAAGGGCATCATTAATGGATTACACAGTCACAGTCATAGTAGAAAACTCAATGCTGTAACCCAAGTTCTTTTCTGCCATGTTGTTTTTCTGGTTCTTTTCTAGCTATGTAAATTCCATCCACCTAGGCTAATGGTGAATAGTCCATTGCCATTGCTGGGGAGAGTGAATTGGATTTGGAGTATTGAACCACATTCGAGCAAATTCCATTACAACTTAGCTCCCAGCTTATTATATCCAATCAGAGGTGTCTTCATTAACATACTCACCTCATTATAGAATGTAAAATATTGTGTGCTGAAATGGATGGCCTCTAACCAAGGAGTATAATGAAAAAGATTGCTGTCAAAATAAAACATTTTTGGTGTCCAAAATGATTTAAACCCTTAATAAAGATGAGCAACAATGACGGTATAAAATAAATAATAAAAATACTGAGCTATATTGTATGCTAAAACAAAAGAGAAAATATATTATTTTATACTATACTAATACCATAAACAAGTAATACTTTTTTTCTCTCAAAATGGTAAGGGTCAAAATTATTGACACCCCTAAAGATTCTTATAAATAAAGTCAAATGTTTAGTATTTGGCCCCATATTGTCACGTTCCTGACCTGTTTTCCTTTTTCTTGTATTTATTTAGTTGGTCAGGGCGTGAGTTGGGTGGGTTTGTCTGTGGTATTTTCTATGTTGGGATGTTTGTGTCCCGGCCGGGTATGATTCTCAATCAGAGACAGCTGTCAATCGTTGTCCCTGATTGAGAATCATACTTAGGCAGCCTGGGTTTCACTTGTGTTTTGTGGGTGTTTGTCTTCCGTGTAGTCGTTGTGCCACACGGGACTGTTTGTCGGTTTTCTATTTGTTATTTTGTTTCATTATAGTGTTCAGTTCGATGCTAATAAATTATGGACACTAACCACTCCGCGTATTGGTCCGATCCTTCTCGCCTCTCCTCGTCCGAGGAGGAGGAATTAGAAAGCCGTGACACATATTCCTAGCTTGCAATGACTCTACAAACTTTTTGGAGGCATTTGCAGTCACATGGAATGATGCTGGAGAGACGAAGCAGGTAAGGGGAGTCAAACATTTAATAAGGAACGGACATGGAACGAGACAGGAACAGCGTCAGCACAAGGGTAACAAAGACACAAACAATTAATGTATCAGCAGGGAACAGAGCAGGGGAACTGACAAATATAGGCGAGGTAATAAACAGGTGATGAGTGAGTCCAGGTGAATCCAATATCGCCGATGCGCGTGACAAGGGAAGGCAGGTGTGCTTAATTGATGATGGCCGGAGTGCGTGATGCAGGGCAGCCTGGCGGGAGCAGACGTGACATTTGCAGTTCGTTTTGGTTGTGTTTCAGATTATTTTGTGCCCAATAGAAATTAATTGGGCACAACTTACATTACAACGGAACGACTTGATTAGCGTAGTGTTAGCTAGCTACATAGTTGTCTTTGCTGTCCTTGTATCCAAGATAATTGTGTAGTTTTGAGAAATTTTCGAGGTTACCTAGCCAGTTAGAGGTTACCTAGCCAGCTACACGTTCAAACAAAGTCAACAACGCAGCCACTGCTAGCCAGCCTACTTCACCGCCAGCAGTACTATATCATTTTAGTCAATAAGATTTTATTTTATTTTTGCAACGTAAGCTTAACTTTCTGAACATTCGAGACGTGTAGTCCACTTGTCATTCTAATCACCTTTGCATTAGCGTAGCCTCTTCTGTAGCCTGTCAACTATGTGTCTGTCTATCCCTCTTCTCTCTACCACCATACCGCTCAACGGCCCGGGGCAGTGCTTACATGGTGTTCAGGGCCGACCCACGTGGAGTCCCATGGTTCCCGGCAGAGCCTACTGGACGCCCGATCTGCCGGCCAACAAGGCAGAGTATATCTCAGCCTATGCGTCCCTCAGTCCTCGACTTCTTGGCACTGGCGGAAACATGGATTACCACTGACAACACTGCTACTCCTACTGCTCTCTCGCTCGTCTGCCCACGTGTTCTCGCACACCCGAGAGCTTCTGGTCAGCGGGGCGGTGGCACTGGATCCTCATCTCTCCAAGTGGACATTCTCTCTCTTCTCCCCTGACCCATCTGTCTTAGCCTCCTTGAATTTCATGCTGTCACAGTTACCAGCCCTTTCAACTTAACATCCTTATCATTATAGCCTCCCCCCAAGTTCCCTTGGAGAGTTCATCAATGAGCTTGACGCCCTGATAAGTTCCTTTCACTGAACATCTCACTCTAAAGTTCGGGGTGACTTTAACCCCCACGCTCACCTTTGACCTCATTCCTCTGCCTCTCTTCTCCACTCCTCCCTCTTTGACCTCACCCTTCACCCCCCCTACTCACAAGGCAGCATCTCACGTTGGACTCTCTTGACTCACGTTACTAGATGCTGTTCTTCAACTAATCTCACTGCAACTCCCCTCCAAGTCTCCGACCACCCACCTTGTACCCCTTTTCCTCTCGCCTACTATCTAACACCCCACCTACTGCCCTACTCCCGGATGGTATCGCCGGCCGTCCCAACCTTCGCTCTCTCTCCCCCCGCTACTCTCTGCCTCTTTCCATCCTATCATCTCTTCCCTCTGCTCAAACCTTCTCCAACCTATCTTCCTGTTCTGCTTCCTCAACCCTCCTCTCCTCCCTTTCTGCCTCCTTTGACTTCTCTATGTCCCCTATCCTCCAGCGCAGGCCGTCTCCCTCCTGCTCCGTGGCTCGACGTCTCATTGCCGAGCTCACAGAACAAGGGGTCGGCAAGAGCGGAAATGGAGGAAAACTCGCCTCCCTGGGACCTGGCATCCTTTACCTCCCTCCTCTCTACATTCTCTCTCTGTCTTGCCTGTCAACAGCACTTTCTACCCATCTAAATTCCAAGCATCTGCTCTAACCCTAGGAAGCTCTTTGCACCTTTCTCCCCTGCCATCCTCCTCCCCTCCTCCCCCTCCTCCCTCTCTGCGATGACTTCGTCAACCATTTTGAAAGAAGACGACGACATCCGATCCTCGTTTGCTAAGCTGGTTCTGCTCACAGCTACACCCCTGTGTCTTGACTCTTTCTCCCTCTTTCAGATGAAATCTCGCGTTTGTACGACGGCGGCCGCCAACAACCTGCCCGCTTGACCCTATCCCCTCTCTCTTCTCCAGACATTTCCGGAGACTTTCTCCTTACTCACCTCGCTCATCAACTCATCTTGACCGCTGGCTTACGTCCTTCCTCTTCAAGAGAGCGAGAGTTGCACTTCTGAAAAAACCTACACTCGATCCCTCGATGTCAACAACTACAGACCAGTATCCCTTTTTTTTCTCTCCAAAACTTCTTGAACGTGCGTCCTTGGCCAGCTCTCCTGCTATCTCTCAGAATGACCTTCTTGATCCAAATGTCAGGTTTCAAGACAGTCATTCAACTGAGATGCTCTTCTCTGTGTCACGGAGGCGCTCCGATCGATGCTAAAGCTAACTCTCTCTCCTTGCTTCTATCTTCTAGACCTATCGGCGCCTTTGATTACTGTGAACCATCAGATCTCCTCTCCACCCTCTCCGAGCTGGGCATCTCCGGCGGCCACGCTTGGATTGCGTCCTACCTGACAGGTCTCCTACCAGGGTGGCGTGGCGAGAACTGTCTCTCGCACCACGTGCTCTCACCACTGGTGTCCCCCAGGCTCTGTTCTAGGCCCTCTCCTATCCTCGCTATACACCAAGTCACTTGGCTCTGTCATATCCTCACATGGTCTCTCCTATCATGCTATGCAGACGACACACAATTAATTCTCCTTTCCCCCTCTGATAACCAGGTGGCGAATCGCATCTCTGCATGTCTGGCAGACATATCAGTGTGGATGACGGATCACCACCTCAAGCTGAACCTGGCAGGGAGCTGCTTCTCGCGGGGTGACTGCCTTCCATGATTCGCCATCAGGTTGACAACTCCATTGTGTTCCTCCCAGAGTGCTAAGACCTTGGCGTGATCCTGGACAACACCCTGTCGTTTCTCAACTCACATCAAGGCGTGACGAGTTCCTGTAGGTTCATGTCTACAACTCGCCGAGAGTAGACCGCCTCACACAGGAAGGGGCGCAGGTCCTAATACAGGCACTTGTCATCTCCCGTCTGGATTACTGCAACTCGCTGTTGGCTGGCCCCTGCCTGTGCATTAAAACCCCTACAACTCATCCAGAACGCCGCAGCCCGTCTGGTGTTCAACTTAAGTTCTCTCAGTACAACGCTCCTCGCGTCTCTCACTGGTTCCAGTTGAAGCTATCGCTAACAAGACAGATGTGCTTGCCTACGGAGCTGTGAGGGACGGCACCTCCGTACCTTCAGGCTCTGATCAGGCCCTACACCCAAACAAGGGCACTGCGTTCACCACCTCTGGCCTGCTCGCCTCCCTACCTCTGAGGAAGTACAGTTCCCGCTCAGCCAGTCAAAACTGTTCGCTGCTCTGGCACCCCAATGGTGGAACATACTCTCACGACGCCAGGTCAGCGGAGTCAATCACCACCTTCCGGAGACACCTGAAACCCCACCTCTTTAAGGAATACCTAGGATAAAGTAATCCTTCTAACTCCCCCCTCCCCCTTAAAAGACTGAGATGCACTATTGTAAAGTGGTTGTTCCACTGGATATCATAAGGTGAATGCACCAATTTGTAAGTCGCTCTGGATAAGAGCGTCTGCTAAATGACTTAAATGTAAATGTAATGTATGTAATCGTGAATAATGTATTGTGTCATTTTGGAATCACTTTGATTGTAAATAAGAATACAATGTTTCTAAACACGTCTACAATAATGTGTGTCACGTTCCTTTTTTATGTCTTTATTTTGGTTTGGTCAGGGCGTGAGTTGGGGTGGGCATTCTATGTTCTATATTCTATGTTTTGTTCTATGTGTTGTATTTCTGTGTTTGGCCTAGTATGGTTCCCAATCAGTGGCAGCTGTCAATCGTTGTCTCTGATTGAGAACCATACTTAGGTAGCCTGTTCCCACTTGTGTTTGTGGGTAGTTGTTTTGTGTTTGTTTCACCATTCAGGACTGTTTCGGTTTTCGTTGTCATTCACTTTGTTATTTTGTATATTTTCGTGTTCCGTTATATTAAAGTAACATGGACAATTACCACGCTGCATTTTGGGCCGATTTTGGTCCATATTCCTCATCAGAAGAGGAAGACAATCGTTACAATGTGGTGCTACCATGATTACGGATAACATTTGTGGAAGAGGGATCAAAACCAACATTTATTTTCTCTGCTTAAGTAAATCAAATAATTGTCCTTGTCTGGTGCCACAGTTAGTCTCAAAGGGTAACTCTTTCGGATTAAAGGTTATGAGGACATTTCCTATCTAAGGAAAATGTTGCAATTGTATTTGTTTGTCTCAGTTTTTTCCACAGAACTTTGTTAAAAAGCAAGAAGCATACCAATAACACACAGATGTAGAATCTATAGTAAAATAATCCTGCATCAAAAGGTTTTGAACGTGTAGTCCATAATGTTGCTAAATCAGCAGTTAGGCTGGCCAAAAGTAGGCTACATGAAAGTGCAATACTCTTAATATAATCATGTGTTAGTTGGGTTTTGATTGAATTTATGTAAATCCCGAAGCTGATCTGCATTTGCTGCAGTACAGGAAAAATCTAAGGAATAAAATGATCAAATCAAGATCCAATATCTGTAAATTTAAGCGTATGTGACCTGTACTACCTGGGGACTTCAGCTCCAATGCATCCCCATGCTCTCTGTCAAGCTACATGACATGGGGAAACTAGGTCATACCGAATCTCTCCTTAGTTTTGAGAACCATGAGAGACTTCCCCTCTGGGTTCTGTGACATGCCTCTGTTCTGTGACTGAAAACAGATGGGTTAAGCATACAGGGAGCTAACATCTGACACATATGACAGGAGGAATACTGCCCGGGTTTGGTTTGTGAGGAGGTTGGCAAAAGCAGACATACCGTTCCACATTGACTGGTTCTCTGAGTTTAGTTTTGTTATTCTTCATCTTTTGCTCCCTGATGGAAGACAGATCAACCTTTATTTTTCTTGTTTTTGGGAGTTTTTTGTTCAAATTAGGTCTTTGTCCGCAGACCAAGAGCAGTGAGTTGGCTGTGGGTATGTGGAGGATGATGGGAGAGTGTCTGGAGACGACTGGAGTGTCTGAGGCTGGATTAATTGTAGCTGGGGACTTTAATAAAGGACATCTGAGGGAAATACTCTGAAAATTCTATCAACACATCTCCTGTGCTCTATACGGAGAGAACACGATTGACCATTGTTACTCTCCCTTCCGGGATGGCTACAAGGCCCTCCCCCCGCCTTCCCATCGAGCAAATTAGATTACACTTCTGTCTTGCTCATCCCCGTCTAAAGGCAGAAACTTAAGCAGGAAACACCTGTGGTAAGGACTGTTCAACATTGGTCTCACCAATCAGAATCAATGCTAAATACATATAGGCTGTGTATGTTCGACTCCTGACTGTATCTGGAAATTAACAATACAACATCTGAACTGAACATGGAGATAACTGGTCTGTCTCAGAGAGTGAATGGAAACCACAGCCCTATATTTCTCTCTCACTCGCTCTCTCTTGCTCTCTCTCACTTTCTCACTCTCTCTCTCATTCTCTCTCACTCTCTCTCTCACTCTCTCTCTCATTCTCTCTCTAGGTGGTTTAAACTCCATGTATCTCTGGCCAGGGAGAGGACAAAGGTTGTATAATGACAGTTGATTGGCCGTCACGCCATTTCTCTGCCTCTAACAAATTCCCTTCCTGCAAGGCAGTGACAGGCCCGCCCAAGGGCGTAGGAGAGACTGACATTGCGGGGACACATTTTTGGGGGAAGAACTGGTTTTAAATGCTAATTTCTAGTGACTTTTGAGAAAAGGATATATATAAGACACATCTTAACTTTCAAATGGGCAAACTTACAAGGCTAAGGGGGGCCTTGCAGAGGGGTATTTACTCTGGTGCAGTTCAATCAGTCTTAAGGCCATGGCCATTCATGCCGTACTGAATACCAGAGTGACTGTTAATGTGGATATATTCAATTAAACAACCATTTTGTACTCTTTCTCGGTTACTGTATGATTAATTTCCCTCACTTCCCCTATGTCAGGTTGCTAATACTGCTGCGCTACATGCTGTATGGTTTAAAACACAACATCATATTTTAAACATATAATAGAGTTATTATACTGTAAAAATAACTGGCAACCTACATAGTTTTTTTAATCATTATTTTGTTGTTGAAATTAATCAATCTCCGCTCTACACAATTATCCAAAAAGAAATATCATCATGGCTGCCTCTCTCTTGAATAAAGTTAACACATGCAATACACCCTCTAGACGTAAGGTTATTCAGATTGATTCACACCATGAGAGATCATCAGTCTATGAACTCTATAGGTTTGGAGTGGCACTTCTCACTACCTTACCTGTTGGTTTGTGGCATCTCTCCCCCTCTCTGCCATGATAACACCAGACAAAGTCTTAACACATGGAACACAGATTCATGGCCCATAATCACTGTGAGGAAGAAAAAGACATCTAAGCTGAAAGTACTCACATTTGCAAGCTAGTTTGCCAGGGGTGGTGTGCGGGCATTTGCAGTGGTGTATAGTACTTGAGTAAAACTACTTTCAAGTACTACTTCACACTTGTGTTGTCTTAAGGGTAAAACATGACCCAACACTATGTTTAACAGCAAAGAAAACCCCCTAAATTATATTTTTTCTACTTTAAATTTGATGACTTATCCTAGGGTGACCCCAACATTAGAAAAAGTGAAACATCGCCTTTGTTCATATTTCCATGAAAGCTGTACACCACTAGGGTACAAATATTGTCTTAGGGTCATTTTTGACCCGGAAGTTATAAAATAATTTACAAACCACAAAAACATACATACACACCGTGCTTCTACATCTGCATTGCTTGCTGTTTGGGGTTTTAGGGTGGGTTTCTGTGCAGCACTTTTTTACATCGACTGATGTAAAAAGGGCTTTATAAATAAAATTGATTTGAAAATGTATTTGATTGACACAAACACACACACACACACACACACAATGAGAAATTCAGATTGTGTGCTACTGATTGAACTCAGCCAACAGCTCCTGAAGAGAAAGATCACCATGTTTGTCACAGTTAGAAAGAACAAGCCTGAGCTCCCCCTGCCCTCTGCGCAACAAGGGGGAGAGAGGCCTTCTCATCAAAGTTTGCCTTCACCCCCACCACCACTCTAGTTTCTTACCTCCCAAAGAGGAACAAGAATGTGGTCCTCCTGAACACACTGCACAAAACGGCTGATATCAGTGATCGTGAGGACAGCAAGCCAGCCATCATCCTGGACTACAACCACAACAAAGGAGGCGTGGACAACAAGGACAAGGTAATTGCAGGAGGATGACTGCCCGCTGGCCCCTGGTCATCTTCCAATAACATCATTGATGTGTCCTCATACAATGCCTTTGTGATATGGAACAAGATCAACCCTACCTGAATGCCTGATACGCGGAACAAGAGGAGGGTAATTCCTGGAGCAGTTGGGAAAGGCACCTTTGCAGCGCTTGTGAAAGCTGTTCAGGGGGCTGAATCTTGTCCTGATCCACCTGAGGCTGCAGCTGGGGCAGGCAAGAGGAGGAGATGCCAATTCTGCCGCCCAAAGAAGGACTGTAAAACAAATACTATGTGCTGCACATGTGAGAAATACATCTGCAAAGTCCATGCACACACACTTGCATACTGTCCTACATGTGTTAATTAGAGTTGATTGATTTATGTTCTTCTCATTTTGTATCTTATATCTTATCTTATTCTTATTTATAGTTGTTGTTTATACACCTTGTGGGCGGGGGCAATGGTTCAAAAAATAGAAGACTAGTATTTTGAAGTTGAATTCCTCACTGTACAGTATGTAAGAATATACAGTTGAAGTCGGAAGTTTACATACACTTAGGATAGAGTCATTAACCTCTTGAGAATACAGGGGGTGCTATTTTCGCATTAGCATAATTTGCTCTACAGATTAAACTGCCTCTTATTCAATTATTGCTCTTACTATATGCATATGAATCATACCATTGGAAAGAAAACAATCCCTAGTTTCTAAATCCGTTTCAATTTTGTCTCTGAGTGATACAGAAGTCATTCAACAGCACTTTCCATGACCAAGAACATAAAATCAAGATGTTTATGCTGGCTTCAAAGCTCTGCCTATATATGGTCGTGCCTCCTATGACCCGAAACACAACTCACTGGCCTTCCTCTGGGTGTCTAGAGGACGTCAGAGGAAAAATTTCTTGTCTATCTGGGACTGACGTGAAATGAGAGCAAAATCTTTGGCATGACCGACAACTTCCGGTTCTCTGTTGCATGGAAATTGGAGCTACGTTTGTCTTCTGTTGTGCGGCCATTATTATCTCCGTGTCGAAGTTTGTTTGATACATGTGACCAGATCATCGTAATGTATGTTTTTTCAATATAGTTTAATCAGATTATTTGAATTTTATAGGGAGTTTTTCGGTGTTCCGTTGTTAGATTTTAGTATCGTTTGAGAAATCCGTGCCACTCGACCGGTACCTGTGCTAAATGGAGTGGGAAAGGAACGACWCTMAACGGAACCAACAACTCATCTTGACAAAGGACACTTTGATCAACATTCTGATGAAAGATCAGCCATAGTAAGACCCAATTTACGATGTTATATCATATCTGTTGTGCATGTGATCTTGCCGTGGGCGCCCAGCCGAATCTGCTGGTATAGCTATGCTAATTTAGCCGCTTACATTTGTTTTCGTTATAAAACATTTTAAGAAATCTGGAAATATTGTTTGGATTCACCAGATGTTGGGCTTTCATATCTGTACGCTGTGTATTTTTCTGAAATGTTTTAAAATGAGTAATTAGTTATATGACGTTGGTCTCTGTAATTGTTCTGGCTTGGTCGCACTTTTCAGATCAGCCTTGGGGCCCCAATGTGAAATGTGATTATACCTGAAAAATCACATTTAAAAAAAATATGCTATACCATAAATATGTTATCAGACTGTCATCTTATGATTTTGTTTTCTTGGTTAGTGGTATATATTTTTTTATTTAGTCGAATTAGTGATAGCTATGATGCAGGGAAAAACTGTATGGGGTGAAAAAATTCTCCTTTGCTACTGGTGTTAGCTATAGATTTAACCTATTGTGTCTTCCCTGTAAACATTTTAAAAATCTGAAATGGTGGCTTTATTCACAAGACCTGTATCTTTCATCTGGTGTCTTGGACTTGTGATTTAATGATATTTAGATGCTACAAGTTACTTGTGACGCTATGCTAGCTATGCTAATCGGGGGGGTGGGTGCTACCGGATCAGGGTTGGTGACTCGTGAGAAGTTAAAATTGTTTTTCAACCATCCACAAATTTCTTTGTTACCTAACTAAAGTTTGGCAAGTCGTTAGGACATTCTATTTGTGCATGACATAAGTCATTTTTCCAACATTGTTTACAGACAGAATATTTCACCTATATATTCATATATCAAACTCCATTGGGTCAGAAGTTTAGATACATCAAGTTGACTGTGCTTTAACAGCTTAGGAAATTCCAGAAATGATTGGGCATGGCTTCAGGAGGCTTCTAATAGGCTAATTGGAGTTGGGAGTTGGAGGTGTACCTGTGGATGATTCAGCCCTACCTTCAAACCTCAGTGCCTCTATCTTAATCCGTATTTATGTGGAAAAATGTAATATTTTGTCCGCCATTATTTGCGGCACTAGTCTGGCTGTAACGCACACTGTATGTCTAGTAGACGGTTAATTTTAAAAATCTAACTTCAGCGGTTGCATTAATAACTATGCATCTTTCATTTTGCTGTCCAACCTGTATTTTTTAGTCAAGTTTTAGATTATTTTATCGATTAGATAGGTGCTTTCCAAGATGGCGCCGCAGAATGCATGACCTGTTGCCACTGATCACATTGTTAACACACGATTGTGTGCTTAAATTGCACATTTTCGAACAAACTCTTATGCATTGTGTTAATGATGTTACAGGACTGTCATCTGATGAGTATATAAGGTTCGTCAAAAAATTATATATTTTTGCTGGATTGTCACGATCGCTAAACATTTGCTGCTGGTAATGCGGTTGTGTTCTGGCTATTGTGCTAAGCTATTTATATGCTATATTGTGTTTTCGGCTGTAAAACACTTAAAAAATCTGACATATGGCTGGATTCACAAGATGTTGGGCTTTCATTTGCTGTACCTGTGTTATTTTTCAGAAATGTTTTATGATGAGTATTAGGTATTTGACGTTGGTTCTGTAATTATTCTGCCTGCATCGACGCTATTTCAGAATTGCAGCTTGCAATGTAGAACTGTGATTTATACCTGAAATATGCACATTTTTTCTAACAAAACATCATGCTATACAATAAATATGTTTAAGACTGTCATCTGATGAAGTTTTTTCTTTTTGTTAGTGGTTATTTATATCTTTATTTGGTCGAATTAGTGATGGCTACCCATGCAGAAAAAAATGGTGGAGAAAAAAAAAGTTGTGTCTTTTGCTATGGTGGTTAGCTAATAGAAATACATATTTTGTCTTCCCTGTAAAACATTTAAAAAATCGGAAATGATGGCTGGATTCACAAGATCTGTATCTTTCATTTGGTGTATTGGACTTGTTAATGTGTGAAAGTAAAAAAATATTTTCAGTGGAATGTGGGAGGAGTTCCGCTAGCGGAACGCCGGGGCTAGAAAGGTTAACATCATGGGGAAATCAAAAGAAATCAGCCAAGACCTCAGAAAAAAATGTGTAGACCTCCACAAGTCTGGTTCATCCTTGGGAGAAGTTTTCAAACGCCTGAAGGTACCACGTTCATCTGTACAAACAATAGTACGCAAGTATAAACCCCATGGGACCACGCAGCCGTCATACCGCTCAAGAAGGAGACGCATTCTGTCTCCTAGAGATGAACCTACTTTGGTGCGAAAAGTGCAAATCAATCCCAGAACAACAGCAAAGGATCTTGTGAAGATGCTGGAGGAAACAGGTACAAAAGTATCTATACCCACAGTAAAATGAGTCCTATATCGACATAACCTGAAAGGCCGCTCAGCAAGGAAGAAGCCACTCCTCTAAAACCACCATAAAAAAGCCAGATTACGGTTTGCAACTGCACATGGGGAAAAAGATCATACTTTTTGGAGAAATGTCCTCTGGTCTGATGAAACAAAAGTAGAACTGTTTGGCCATAATGACCATCATTTTGTTTGGAGGAAAAAGGGTGAAGCTTGCAAGCTGAAGAACACCATCCCAACCGTGAAGCACAAGGGTTGCAGCATCATGTTGTGGAGGTGCTTTGCTGCAGGAGGTACTGGTGCACTTCACAAAATAGATGGCATCATGAGGCAAGGAAAATTACGTGGATATATTTAAGCAACATCTCAAGACATCAGTCAGGAAGTTAAAGCTTGGTCACAAATGGGTCTTCCAAATGGACAACGACACCAAGCAAACTTCCAAAGTTGTGGCAAAATGGCTAAAGGACAACAAAGTCAAGGTATTGGAGAGGCCATCAAAAAGCCCCGACCTCAATCCCAAAGAAAATGTGTGGGCAGAACTGAAAAATTGTGTGAGAGCAAGGAGGCCTACAAACCTGACTCAGTTACACAAGCTCTGTCAGGAGGAATGGGCCAAAATTCACCCAACTTATTGTGGGAAGCTTGTGGGAGGCAAACCAAAATGTTTCATCCAAGCTAAACAATTTAAAGGCAATGTTACCAAATCCTAATTGAGTGTATGTAAACTTCTGACCCACTGGGAATGTGATGAAAGAAATAGCTGTGTAACGCTCGTCGTGGGTTGAAGAAGAGGAGGACCAATGCGCAGCGTGGTAAGTGTCCATATTGTTTTAATAAGAATACTGAACACTGAACAAAAACAATAAAACGACAAACGAACAGTCCTGTACGGAGAAGCAAAACACAGACCAGAAAATAATCACCCACAACACACAATGAAAAACAGGCTACCTAAATATGGCTCCCAATCAGAGACAACGACTGACACCTGCCTCTGATTGAGAACCATACTAGGCCAAACACATAGAAATCTAACAGAACAAAACATAGAAAAACAACATAGAATGCCCACCCCAACTCACGCGCTGACCAAACTAAAATAAAGACAAAAATGGTTGAAATAAATCATTCTCTCTACTATTATTCTGACATTTCACATCCTTAAAATAAAGTGGTGATCCTAACTGACCTAAGACAGGGCATATTTATTCGGATTAAATGTCAGGAATTGTTAAATGTATTTGGATAAGGTGTATGTAAACTTCCGACTTCAACTGTATCAGTATGTAGCCAAAAAAGTTCAAGACTGTTATTGTTTCCCTTCAATAAAATGCATTGAAATGTACTTACTGCACATTTCTGATACTTTCTTAGGCTATACAAGTGCTATGTCTTGCTAAAAATGTATGTTTACACCTATGCAGTACCTTTAGCAATAATAATAAAGAAAACAATTAAGACAGGTGTGTTGTAATAAAAACAAATGGTGTCCACGGATTAAATGCAGTCTTTCTGCATTGTGAAGAGGGAAAACCCAGATATTCACAACGTTTGTGATAAATGACAGGTTGTTTCTCATGCAAAATATATTTGGGTTTTAAAATTCAAGTCAGCCACTTCATTTTGGGGGTTTTGTGAAGGTGGGTCATTTTTTACCCTTAGGACAAGGGGAGTATACAGAATGTTAAGACTACACAAGGGTTAAGTAGGTTTTTTGGGTATCTGTACTTTACTTTACTATTAATATGTTTGACAACTTTTATTTTTACTTCAATACATTCCTAAAGAAAAGTATATACTTTTTACTCCATACATTTTCCCTGACACCCAAAAGTTACATTTTGAATGCTTCTCAGGAAAATGGAAAATGGTCTAATTTACACACTTATCAAGAGAACATCGCTGGTCATCCCTACTGCCTCTGCTCTGACAGACTCACTAAACACTTTCTTTATTTGTAAAATATGGGTGAGTTGGAGCGTGCCCCTGGCTATCCGTAAATAAATAAAAACTAGAAAATGTGGCCAGCTGCTTTGCTTAATATAGGGAATTATTTATACTTTAACTTTTGATACTTCAGTATATTCTAGCAATTGCATTTAATTTTGATAATTAAGCATATTGAAAAAGAAATACTTTTAGACTTGTACTCAATTAGTATTTTACTGGGTTACTTTCACTTTTACTTGAGTCATTTTCTGTTAAGGTATCTTTACTTTTACTCAAGTATGACATTTGGGTACTTTTTCCACCACTGGGCACTTGCCAATAATCTTACTTGCACTCATTTGAAATATATCTAAGGTGCTCTTTTCTTTCTTCTTGACTGGTTGCATATCCATTCCTAACTGTAACTATGATTAAGACTAAGACAGTGATTGTGCAAGTAATTCTGTAGCTAGCAAGTATTCTTGGCTTCAAAACATTCACTATCAGTTTTTTACACAGCCAGAACTACCATATCTCCTAACCCTAACACCTAACCCTAACGTTAATTCTAGCCCTAACCCTAATTGTAACCCTAAACCTAACCCATAAACTAAAATAGCATTTTTCCTCGTGGGGACTGGAAAAATGCCTCCACTTGTCTGAATTTTCATTGTTTTACTCTCCTTGTGAAGACTTCTAGTGCACACAAGGATAGCTAAACAAACACACACACACACACACACACACACACACAACACCACACACACACACACACACACACACACACACACACACACACACACACACACACCTCGCCTCTCAGTCTGTAAATGGACTACTGCTGTGTTTATAAAATCAGCACAAACTCTTAAGCAGTAGATAGAGCACAACAAATGGAGGGGAAGATCAAAGTCACTGAGAGCATTTCATGAAAACGGGATGCTGTGAGTTGAATATAAATGTATTGGTTTGAGTGCAAAATGTGTTTGCTTTCTCCCTGTGTGTGTGTATGTGTGTCATGAATATACGTGAATTGGTGAGTGTGAAAGGTGTGTATGCTTTCTCCCTCTGTGTGCATGTGTATGTGTGTGTGTGTTTGACTGTGAGCGACTGTGTGTGCTTAAAAGAGAAAAACAGAAATTGCGGTACCATAGCTCCTCTCCAGCACCATATCAAATACATTTTCATAATATAGGCCTAATTGGAGAGCCCAAGAGTATGCCCAGATGTGGAGCTAGCATCTCTGTCGGCTGTGCAGATGAAAGGCTGCTCTGATGTTGCCCAGGTGTATTGACTTACAGTAATGGCTCACATTAGACAACACCATAAACACGAGGTGATTACCCCGGAACAGGGAGCCGAATAGGTGGCAGAGCTAACAAGACATGATAGCACCTGTCAATATCATGATCAAATATGGAGCAGTGTCTTTCCTACGTTTAGCAACAATCAATCGTGTCCTGCTGGCAGGGGTTGAAAAAAAGGGGGCAAAGACTGCTTATTGATAATAAAGGGAGATGAAATACTCTCACAGAGACTTCTGGCCCAGGAATAAAGGGATGGAGCTGAAGCACCGGCCCAACCCACTCTGAGAAGAAGCCACGTTTAACCTTGCTTTCCATGGAGCCGGCTCGGGAACGCTGTACATATCACTGCAAAGCCTTTCCCCGCTGGCTCTGATTCTGTGTCTTCTCTGCCTACGTTATCCTATTTCAAGAGGAGAGTGTTGAAGACATCAATAGGCGCACAGTGAACTGCTTCACTGTTTACTCATACTGAGCTGATGTGCTCTAACCTTCTTCTACATCAGTGAGAGGATAATAGAGTACCCTTAGATCACAGTGAGAGCATTGATAATGACTGTGCCTGTTATAATGATGGTGTAATTTTTTAATTACCAGTAAGCCTACTTTATAATCTCTTTCTGACAGGATAGGTCTCATGTTTTGAAAAGGAAATGTCTCGTTGCTTAAGTGACTAAAGCTGGCCCTCTGATTGCTGCTGGCAATTCTACAATGGAGTCAACAGGGGGTACCTTACAGTACCACCAATGTTGTCCACTGGATGAGTTGAAAGCCCCAAGACAATTAGTTGTATCGTGCCACATTAACCCTCCAAAAAAGACAGACGCAACACATAGAGAAAGCAAAAAAATATGATGCTGCAAAAACATTACCGGGGGAAAAAACGGTTAAAAAAATGATGTGTCTGACCTTGGTAGACAGAAGATATCGTATGTGTGTCCAGGACATGCTTAATCCCTACAGCCACAGAGGTGATCACTCCCAATCGCATTTGTGACACTTCATTACTATAATTGGCCATTTTCCCAATACTGTGGTCTGCCAGTCGGCCCCCTGTCGCCACAGGAACAAGACAGCGCATCATTTGAGTAATCACAGTGTAGAGGCACTTTCTCTCAAAATAAGACCTGTGATAATAACAGTGTTAATAATAAGCCAAACCGCCAGAGAGTTGCTGTGCCTTTCATAGACCACGTGCTGACTCCTGCAATGGCAACGCCACTCACACGTCCCCAATGAGGGAAAGATTCCGAATATCCTCATTGCCCCCACCCCCCCATCAAAATTAGCTTACATTTAGGCTCTTGTGTATGTGTATTTCACAATAATTGGGGGTAAAAAAATATTTTCATGTCATTGTCACCAATCAACTGCATTACACTTGAAAAATGCTTCAAGTACCACCACTGATTTCTACAGTATATGGCTAGCTATGCTACCAGCTTATAAGAACGAGAGTTATCCATTTTTTCAAATGCAAAAAGGACTATTTCTAAATATTATGCAGCGAAAACAGACATATACAGTATATGCTAATCAGATATTAGTAACCACATTGTGGGCCTGTTAGAATACAAAAATCAAGACGGATTTCATGAATATATACAGTACCTTGTAAGATCAGATTTTTCGAATATGTTGTTCTTTCCCCCACTGTCTGTGTTCCATTGATCTATTTACTGCATGTATGCATGCCAGAAAATAGATTGATTTTACCGACTGTGTGTGCAATACAACGTCCTAATTCAAGGACTTTATTTCTCTGTTTTATTTGATGAAGTTAAGCTTTTCTACAATACATTGTTTACATTTCCCATGTTATTTCACAGCAGACAGACTGTGCACTGACCCCATTTTACCTAGGAGAGGCTGGATAAACGAGGGTACATCCATCTGTCCCAAGGGATTTCAAACAATACACTTTCACTCACATAATATAATCTTCACAATCCAGGGATTCCCAGTCTTTGTTTTGGCACTGTGTCCAAAACGATAGTCCATTTTATATTGATGAAAGTCAAAACCTTCCATCATTTCAAGGACCAGATGCCCAATTGTGTTCTGAATCAGAGAATCACTAGTGTAACAAAACCAAATATTCACAGGATTCACATTCTATTAGAAATAACTACGGTACACTGCATACTTTTCTGTAATTTCAACAGTAAAACACTGTAGGATGCACAGTATAATACCATAAATGTGTTTTACAGCATTCATGCTGTAGCCATAACTGCATTATGGGTAAAATGCTGAAAAATACTGTTAACTGTAATTTGGAAGCCTCCTGTAAAAATTACTCTAACATGCTGTATTTATTTACAGTAATAGCTTATACCTACTGTAGTTTCAAATGATATGTCTCAGGCACCAACAAGCTGTCGAGTGAGACACATGAGGCACAGACTATTTCACTAAATATCTTCTTGAAGTGGCTGTGAAGTGGAAGAATATTTTCAGTAGCTGCTGGGTAGGTACCTTGCCTTGTTTATAAGCATATTTATTGCTAGACAATGTTGAATTACAACATGTTTCCTTAGCTAACCTAGCTAGATAATTGGCTAACATTTGCAAGCTAGCTAGCTCAAGTTGAAAAAAGCCACTTCGGTCTGCTCTAAGTTGCTCGTAGATATCTAGCTGTGAGACCTAGAAAAACATCCCTCGGAGAACATTGTGATTATATACTGTGTCGCAGCCTCTGAGTGCCATAGAGAATACAATGAGCGCAGATTCGTGACCAGAGAAAATGGCTTGTTTCTAGCAGTTAAAAAAATGACCCATATTTTTCCGGATTGACTGGTCGCATTTTACACATAAACCACATTGTGGGCCTTACTCGTGAGCGGCTAAAGCTGATGCGAATGACCAGTGCACCATATTGTATCGTGGTGCCTGCCGACCTAAGGTGCAGTGCCACTGGTCAGCTGTAGCATATCACAGTGTCGCCGGGGAAACTAGTAACGTGGCGAATTTTCAGTTTTTCAAGTAGGATAGCAGCCTACGCAAGAAATAACTAATATTGATATATCACCGTGATATATTCTACTCAATCGGGAGAGCATGAATGGAAAAAACACCGGGACAGAGTGTCCTCCTTAGCTGTCACAACCCTGTGTGACATAAATCATAGTTTTGTAGGCCAGGATTGTCCATATTGCCTCTCCCACTAGCCATTTGTTTAATTTTAAAAATGTTGTTCTATAATGTTACAGTATTAGCTAAACGTGTTCACTTTACTATTCATTCGCAAACATTTGGTGGCACAGCTGGAAAGGAAAATGTTGTGAGTCTGGTGAAATAATCTGACATATATGCTGTAGGTCCGAATCAACCAAAGATGATGGAACAAAGTGCATGACAAGGTGGCCCAGAGGAAGCCAGCTGTTTGTTCTCAATCCCTACCTTGCCCCATTCTTCCAAGAGCTCATTGAGTGTGAATGAAGACCTCTAGTGAGGTAAGTACACACACACGCATACATGAATTAGGTTGATATGTCCCTTGTCCCCTATCTTTTTACCAACAGACCTGGTGCTCTCTGTCTCTCATTCTATTCTTTCCGTTTCTATGCTTGTCCTAGGATCGAGAAGAGCTGACGAATCAGAATTTAGGAGGTTTGTTATAGAGCCCCATGAGGAACTCCTGATGCTGCGTTGACTTCTCTCCCCTGGATGCTCTCCGGCCCAAACTGTCCTGTAGTGTGTTTCACCCCCTTGTACCCCATTACCCCAAACAGAGTTGCCCCAAATCATAGCTCGGGCTGCATCACAGCCTGGTATGGCAACTCCACCGCCAAGGACCGCAAGGCTCTTCAGAGGGTGATACATGCAGCCAAATGTACCATTGGGTGCACACTGCCTGCCCTCCAGGACACCTACAACACCAGGTGTCGAAGGAAGGCCAAGAAGAACATCAGGGACCTCAGCCACCCGAGCCATGGCCTGTTCTCCCTGTTTACATTATGCGGGTGGCATAATGCTGAAAACTGGAAGACTGGCCAATCATTTCTAACCCCAGACCATCAGGCTGCTGAATAGCCACCATTACCTACATGTCTGATTTATTTATCTCATGTAGCCCTTGGATTAGTGGCCAGATGTGAAAAACACAGCTTACTATCTTTCCTTCATGAAATTGCAGAGCCTACAAAATGTACTTCAGTCACAAACCTATCCTGTATGTGAATATGTTGCTGAGGTGTCTGAAATGGACTGTCTATGCTCTGATATCTCAACACCTCAACCTTGTCTCCTGAATACCTCAGCATAAACATTTTTCTACTGAGCTGTAGACCTGTCCATCAGTAAAGACTTAAAATAGGTTCATTTTTACTGAGCTGTTCATGACATGTCATTTCTATCTGTGCTTCATAAACCAGCTCTTAACAGCATGGTGTGCAACACCGGCTGTGTTTAGGATAATGCTTAAAGGTGTCAAATTGGATTTGGGTCTGAGTGAGCAGGTAAAGTGAACAGCAAAGGCTTGGGTATCTCTGCTGCACACACTCATGCCAGAGTATTGGAAACAGCATATGCAGTACTGATAACATGCATAGGATATGTAGTACATGTTAAATCAGAATCCAAGAGCAAGAGATGGCCATACCTACAGATTAGAAAATGAGGCTTGGTGAACAGACTGTGGTTAGAATAGTAGTACATGGAATGGTGAGATACTCTAGTGACGTTCTCTGACTTGTGGTTTGTTTTGAAGCAAAATAAGCAGTGCAATGGTGTCAAGAAGGACAATTTTCAGGTTTGACCAGTTTTCAATTTGCAAACATCTTCTCTCGCTCCTTCTCCCTACTTGTCATTCTGGTTTCTGCTGGATTCCCTGGCATGCAGGCAGCCATTCAATCCGAGTTTGTTCCTCTCCGATAAAAATCTGATCAACTAAATTGTATATTTTCCATTAAGCTCATCAGCAAAAGCCCAACCACACCACAATGAAGTCAGCCAAACTGTCATTCTGAGAGAACAATTATGGCTACGCCTTTATCATTTAATTGCTCAAATTATCCAGAATCTAGATTTTGTTAAATAATGTCTTCAGATACAGATTTTTTTTAGAATTAGACTGTAAAGGGTGAAAAGAAAATTGGCAGACATTAGTACGTATTCAGGCCATATCAAATTGGTTTTCGCCCTCAGGGCTTAATGGGAAACAATAACTGAATTATGACTCACGTGCTAATGTCTCGCTCATTCTGAAATCAGCCCTGGGCCATATGCATGTGGCAAATGTTGACAAAGTCATGATTAAATGTGGTGCTGTCACTCATTCAAATAACTTTGCCCTTATACTTGATTACACAAAAGGACAGGAGTAGAACAAATGCACATGGGTGATACAGTCCTCATCAGACCTTTCTGTAGAACAATAAATTACAATGTCCCATTGTGTTTTATTTAGATACTTGTCAATATGAAGAAAATAAACTATTGGTTAAGTTCAAATATGGGTAGCATTTTGCAGCATTTTAGAGTACATATGAACAGCTATTGTTTGTATCACCCAAAAAGGGAGAGCAAGAAGTCCATTAATAATTAATTCCACACATTTCTTATGTAAAGTAACTGGAATTATTTTCAGACGTGAAAGATACTCAAATCAACAGCAAAACATAGGAGATGTAAAAGACTGATGTCAATCTCCACTGTCCCTCCTTTCCCTTTAGACAGCCATAACACTGCGTCTCAAATTCTCTCTTTCTGTTTCATTTCAAAAACAGGGAGGAATGGAAACATCGCTCTCCAGAACATCTCTGTTGATCTTTTGGGTCTTGTTTATCCTTGCTATCAGTGAGGAAAGACTGAAGTATGAGCCAGATGTATCTTCTTTAGAATTACTCTGTCTTTCACCTTCTCTCACCCTCTCTCTCTTTCCCTATACACCCCCCCCCCTCTCTCTCCCAAGAGATATGCAGTGGAATCACTATTTGTTTTGACAATAGCTTCATTTTTTTCATGCTGTCAAAAGATCACCTTGTAGCTACGACTACATGTTGATCTATTCACATCGTTGCCATGTATTTTTGGTGGTTTTATGCAATATAAAAACAAAGATGAATGTGTTTTGAATGGAATAATGCACAGCATTGTTCTGGGATATATTCATGATTTGTTCCTTTTGTTTCTTCTAAACAGCGGTTGTTTGTGCTTTGATTCATCCAATAACATGGCCAACACTCAGAGGAAAAGACTCAAAAGCACGGATTTGCCAATACAATGTAAAGCTTAATAATCAAACTTTTTTATTTAACTATTTTTTAAAGAAATGTCCACAAAAAAATCACACACACACACACACAAGATGCAGTAACACCAACTCCTATAGAAGGTAATACATAATTGGGTGTAAAAACACATTATCTAACACTAACCTTTTTAAGTGTATACTCTACAAAGGAAAGCAAATTCAGCACTTGCCTTTTATATACCTGACATACTGTCCTATCATTCTGCTTTCAAGTTAAACACAGCTTTGCTTGAAACACAACTTTAGGGTTGGGCGATATTACGATAGTATAGTCTATCGACGATGACTGACAGCCATTGTCGATGTTGATGACATCGTGATGTGACAGACGATGGCTTAGCCTGTTTGAACTTGACTGGCGCCGTGGAGTAAACTGAAGAACGGAGTCAGGCAGGACACAGCAGGGCAGCACACCAGTGAAATTCTGAGTAATTTGCCTATTCCTATTTGCTATAGCCTATTTCAACAAGTATATTATACACATAACGCAAGAGATGAATGTAGGCTAGACAGGGCGGAGAATTCCACCAAAGCAGTGCAAAATGTCCAGTCAGAAAATATTATATCTCTCTCTCTGTCGGATGCATGGGCCTTATAGCCTAAACATAGACTATGTATACAAAAGTATGTGGATTCGGCTATTTCATCCACACCCGTTGCTGACAGGTATATCAAATTGAGCACACAGCCATGCAATCTCCATAGACAAACATTGGCACCGTCATGACACCTTTTCAACAAGTCAATTCATCAGATTTCTGCCCTGTAAGAGCTGCCCCAGTCAACTGTAGGTGCTGTTATTGTGAAGTGGAAACGTATTGGAGCAGCAACAGCTCAGCCGTGATGTGGTAGGCCACACAAGCTCACAGAATGGGACCGCCGAGTGCTGAAGCACGTAGCCCGTGAAAATTGTCTGTCCTCGGTTCCAAACTGTCTCTGGAAGCAAAGTCAGTACAAGAACTGTTCGTCGGGAGCTTCATGAAATGGGTTTCTATGGCCGAGCAGCCTCACACAAGCCTAAAATCACCATGCGCAATATCAAGCGTTGGCTGGAGTGGTGTTAAGCTTGCCGCCATTGGAGTATGGAGCAGTGGTAACGCGTTCTCTGGAGTGATGAATCACGCTTCACCATCTGGCTGTCCAACGGACAAATTTGGGTTTGGTTGATGCCAGGAGAGTGCTACCTGCCCCAATGCATTGTGCCAACTGTAACATTTGGTGGAGGATAAATAATGGTCCAGGGCTGTTTTTCATGGTTCGGGCTAGGCCCCTTGGTTCCAGTGAAGGGAAATCTTAATGCTACAGCATACAATGACATTCTAGACGATACTGTGCTTCCAACTTTGTGGAAACAGTTTGGGGAAGGCCCTTTCCTGTTTCAGCATGACAATGTCCCCATAAACAAAGCGAGGTCCATACAGAAATGGTTTGCCGAGACCGGTGTGGAAGAACTTGACTTGCCTGTACAAAGCCCTGACCTTCATCCCATCGAACAACTTGGGATGAATTGGAACACTGACTGTGAGCCAGGCTTAATCGCCCAAAATCAGTGCTCACCCTCACTAATGCTCTAGTGACTGAATGGAAGCAAGTCCCCACAGCAATGTTCCAACATCTTGTGTAAAGCCTCCACAGAACAATGGAGGCTGTTATAGCCGCAAACGGGGGACGAACTCCATATTAATGCCCATGATTATGGAATGCAATGTTTTCCGAGCAGATGTCCACATACTTTTGGTCATGTGGTGTATTAATTTCTTTATATAAGAGACACTCATTATCTATCTTGTGTCTAGCCGTTTTAAAAACAGGTTATATTACCTTCTCTCTACATTCTATAGGCTTTTAATATGACTTTGGGCTAGGCTACGTTTTCATCATTTTATGCATGGCTTTCTCCTGATCATACAATGGATTAATCTAACGGAGTTCCATCTCAAAAAGTTTGAATAGGCCAAAAACAAAATGTAGCCAGACGACTAATAATATGAGGGAATAAACAATATCAATAGCCTATAGAAAAATTGAATATTAAGTTAAATCATGTTTAATCTTATCAAGAAGGAAATGTTCCGTGAGGCCCGGAAAAAATCCCTTCATGTGAAAACCAAATGGCCAGTCCTCCTGCTAGACCTATCATCACGCTTAAAGCCAAATTAAAGTTATGAAGAGTAACCTATTTCCCATATCTTCAAATAGCCTAAGAAGGTGTTGTCCTAAGGTGCCGCTTTCAAAAAGAACAAGAAGGAAAGTAGTCCAAAGACCTAGGCATACTGTAGGCTATTCACAATCACAGCTTTATGAGAGATTGAACAAACAAAATTAAGAGAGGAGGTTGATGCAAATAAAGCAATTATTATCCATTTCTGAAGGCTGTAGACTTTGCATATTTTCAGCTCATGATTCATAAACAAACTCACTATGGCAAGACAGCCCATTCCTCATGAGTTGACTGTCAATTTGCTCCATTACGTGCACGCCATACAGACACTGACACACACACACCTGTTCCATGCTGAAGCTCCACCAGAAAGGAATATTACAAAATAGTTGCCTACACTTAGCCTCTGCAAGGGCTTTCAACAACATTATCCATTATCACGATTCGTCCAGTTCTAGCATGCAATTCCGTGCAGTTGTCCGACAGTGTTTTTGAGTTATTGTTGTTGTTTAAATGTTATATTTTTAGTTGGCCAATATGGGGGCGATACCATCGTTTATACCAGTGGTTCCCAACCAGGGGTACTAGGACCTCTGGGGTTACTTGGAGGTACTTAACGCTTGTGTGGTATTCGGGTCTGTGGGACCCATTTTCAATGTTTAATAAAATAAAAAAAATTTTTTTTTTTAAGTAATCCTGAGACTCATTGGCCATGGTTCATTTTCTGTTAAGAACATGTTAAAGAAAACATTTTCATTGAGTGCACACTGTGCACCCCCTACACATTTATATTACATATATGGTGTTCAGGTCCACTGGACCCTGGGGTAATAAAAGTGTGGAAAAGTGTGTGTGTGTAGGTGAAAACAAGTAAAAATTTAACAAAAGGTTTGCGGTGTGCCTTCACTCTGTCTTCCTCCTCCCTGGGCCTGCTGTTTCAACATAGCAACAATAACCTGTCTGTCTCCAGCTTTTCTCTCACTCTTTGTAGTGTGTGAAACTACACAACGTCTTGCGGGAACCTGCAAAATGTTATTACAATAAATTATTTCGATACGTTGTAAAAAATTCAGTATTTTCCCACACTCTACCCCAGCCAGGTGCAAATTGGGGGAGGGACACAACAAATAAATTGCTTTGTATGTGTGGCTCCTTACCACAATCAATCAGTATGGCAAAACTAATCTCTGCTCAGAGGGCCTTAGACATATTTTTTATAGAGAGAGAAGCTAGTGTGGAAGAAGCGTCTTCCACTTTTAAAGATGAATAATTTTCAGAATATGAGGATCATGTCTCTGTCCAGTCTGACAGTGAGTTGGAAGAAGGATGAGATTGACCCTCAGCCAGCCCCAGGACCAGCCCGTCAGCTGCCAGCCCCAGGATCAGCCCGTCAGCAACCAGCTCACCAGCAGCCAGCAGGTGGAGAAATATGGTTGTAAAAATAATTGTGAAAATTAATGGTCTTCTTGCCCATGGAATGAGCCCCCCCCGCATGGCTGCCAATGTGATAAGGATGCAACCAAGGCCGACGCGGATGGCGGTTACTCATGTACATGTCATAGTCTTCTTTTGAACTGTTAATCCCAGACACCATGCAGAAAATCATTCTGGACTGCACTAATTTGGAGGGAAGGCGTGTTTTTCCATGCATATTTTGGGGTTCTTATCCTTGCTGGTGTTTTCAGATCCAATGAGGAATCCACAGAATCCCTGTGGGATGCAGAAACTGGCAGAGAACTTTTCCATGCAACATTATCTCTGGAAAACTTCCACATTTTTTTCAGGATGACCGCCTCGATAACCGAGACACCAGACCAGCTTGGCGTTAGAGAGACAAGCTAGCTGAAATCAGGTCAGTGTGGGACAAGCGTGTGGACCGCCTTCCCCTATTTTACAACCCTGGGCCCAACGTTACTGTTGATGAGCAGCTTATGCCATTGAGGGGCCGCTGCCCCTTCAGGCAGTACATATCCTCTAAACCCGCAAAATATGGAATCAAGATCTGGGCTGCCTGTGATGCTACCTCATCATACTGTATGCGTGGAACTTGCAAGTGTTTATGGGGAAGCCAGATGGAGGAGCCTCTGAGAAGAACCAAGGGATGTGGGTTGTCCTGGACGTGACACAGGGATTCCGTGGCCACAACATCACATGCAATAACTTTTTTACTTTGCTTAAGCTGGGACAGGAGCTCCTCAAGAGGAAGCTGACGATGGTTGGAACAGTACGAAAAAACAAGTCAGAGCTCCCACTTTTTTTTTCACCTTTATTTAACCAGGTAGGCTAGTTGAGAACAAGTTCTCATTTGCAACTGCGACCTGGCCAAGATAAAGCAAAGCAGTGTGACACAGACAACAACACAGAGTTACACATGGAGTAAACAATAAACAAGCCAATGACACAATAAACAAGTCAATGACAGTAGAAAAAAGAAAGTCTATATACAGTGTGTGCAAAAGYCATGAGGAGGTAGGCAATAAATAGGCCATAGGAGCGAATAATTACAATTRAGCAGATTAACACTGGAGTGATAAATGAGCAGATGATGATGTGCAAATAGAGATACTGGTGTGCAAAATAGCAGAAAAGTAAATAAAATAAAACTGTATGGGGATGAGGTAGGTAGATTGGGTGGGCTATTTACAGATGGACTATGTACAGCTGCAGCGATCGGTTAGCTGCTCAGATAGTTGATGTTTAACTTCTTGCAACTATAGGGGGTGCTGTTCCGCATTAGCATATTTGGGTCTCCAAATTAAACTGCCTCGTGCTAAATTCTTGATCGTACAATATGCATATTATTGTTATTATTGGATAGAAAACACCTTCTAGTTTCTATAGCCGTTGGAATTTTGTCTCTGAGTGGTACAGAACAATATCTACAGCACTTTTCATGACAGGGGTCAGAATTCAGAAATTTTTACCCCTGATCTGGAGTCTGTTTTTAAGGCGACAGTGAATGCTATGAAGAAACCGACACTGCCTACGTCTTCCTCTGGGTGTCTGTACGTCATCACGTTTTGAATGGAGTCTATTGCACAATCCCAGCCATTATAAAACCACAAAATGTATAGGGACCGCCCTTTCTCGTCGCGCGCCTGAAGCGTGAAGGACATCGGACTTGCCTCATTCCAAATCGTTGTCTAACCAGCAATATTTCTCCGGTAATGTTTTCAGTCGTTATAGTTGTTAAAAACATCATAATGTAGTTAATTTGAACCGTTTTATAGCAATTTATATCCGTTAGTCCGATTCTGAGGAATTTCTTTGCCGTGCACTTTTTAGCTTTGGAAACGTTTCGGGGTGTCGGTCGTTGGTGGTGGACATTTCGAAGGACAGAGGACATCTATCGACCAAAAGACGTTTATAACATAGAAAGGATACATTGCCCAAGAATCTGATGGAAGAACAGCTCAAAGTAAGCAATATTTAATATGATAAATTGTTGTTCTGTCAAAATATTTTAAACGCATATTTCGCCATTTTGTTTGGTATAGCTTCACTTGGCGAACCCTGTATTGAAAAGTAAGGATAATTTTAAAAATGTAAATCAGCGGTTGCATTAAGAACTAATTTGTCTTTCGATTCCTGTCAACCCTGTATTTTTTAGTCAAGTATATGATTAGCTTTCAATTAAACTAGATCACTCTGATAGATGACGTCAGACATATTGAGGCTTGATTTCCTAGTATTTTTATTGTGTAACCACGGTTTTGTTGGCTAAATATGCACCTTTTCGAACAAACTGTATATGTATGTTGTAAAATATTGTTACAGGAGTGTCATCGGAAGAATTCTGAGAAGGTTAGTGAAAAATTTATATATTTTGGCGGTGATTACGTTATAGCGCTCTTTGGCTGGAATCGATGCTCTGGTAACGTTTGCCATGTGGTATGCTAACTTATCGATTTATTGTGTTTTCGCTGAAAACAGCTTAGAAAATCTGAAATATGGTCTGAAATCACAAGAACTGGGTCTTTCCATTGCTATGCTTTGTCTATTTTTATGAAATGTTTTATGATGAGTAAATTGGTCATACACGTTGCTCTATCTAGTAATTCTAGTCGATTTGTGATGGTCGGTGCAATTGTAAACTGTGATTTCTACCTGAAATATGCACTTTTTTCTAACAAAAACTATCCTATACCATGAATATGTTATCAGACTGTCATCTGATGGTTTTTTTTATAGGTTATTGGCTATCAATATCTTAGTTGAGCCGAATTGGTGATAGCACCTGAAGGAGTAAGAAACGATGGAGTTAGATAGTGGTGTATTTGCTAACGTGTTTAGCTAATAGATTTACATATTTTGTCTTCCCTGTAAAACATTTTAAAAATCTGAATGGTGGCTTTATTCACAAGATCTGTATCTTTCATCTGGTGTCTTGGACTTGTGATTATTGATATTTAGATGCTACTATCTACTTGTGAAGCTATGCTAGCTATGCTAATCAGTGTGTGGGGGGATGGGGGGTGCTCCCGGACCCGGGGTAGAGGCTCGTTAGAGGTTAAAGTTGGTGAGGGAAGTAAAAGTCTCCAACTTCAGCGATTTTTGCCATTCGTTCCAGTCACTGGCAGCAGAGAACTGGAAGGAAAGGCGGCCAAATGAGGTGTTGGCTTTGGGGATGATCAGTGAGATATGTGGTCCTCATTAGTATGCTGCATAGGGATGGGAGAATCTCTGGCCAGAAACATCAAAAACAGAAATCATAATGGATTACAATGCCACAAAAGGAGAGGTGGAAATTTTTGGTGACTGGCTACAGCTGCAAAAGGAGAACCCTATGCTGGCCACATCTGATATTCTTCAACATTTTGGACATATCGGCGTACAATTCATTTGTCGTCTGGATGGCGTTGAACCCAGATTGGAACAGAGGGAAGCTCCAGAGGAGACGACTCTTTCTCGAGGAGCAGGGAAAGGCATTGGTAAGACCTCAAATCCAGAGGAGGCAACATATCCCAAGGACCCAGCTTCTGCAGCCATCAAAGGAGGATTCAGGAGGAGGATGCTGGTTCCCCATCCTCCCGACCCGCAAAACCAACAACTCCAATACCGGAAGTAAGTGTGAGTGATGTTGTTGCATGTGTGTATGGCTGTCTCTCCTACCTTGGCCTGATGTAACTATATATGTGAGTGAGTGTGTGAGATGTTAGTTAAATTCTTGAACTAAGTGTTTTCATCATTCTACATGCATCAAGTGCAAGAAATACATTTGCAACACACACACAGTAAAATGCCCTCATGTGGTGTGTCCATCATCAACCATCAGATCCTCCTCTCCACCCTCTCCGAGCTGGGCATCTCCGGCGCGGCCCACGCTTGGATTGCGTCCTACCTGACAGGTCGCTCCTACCAGGTGGCGTGGCGAGAATCTGTCTCCGCACCACGTGCTCTCACCACTGGGTCCCCCAGGGCTCTGTTCTAGGCCCTCTCCTATTCTCGCTATACACCAAGTCACTTGGCTCTGTCATATCCTCACATGGTCTCTCCTATCATTGCTATGCAGACGACACACAATTAATCTTCTCCTTTCCCCCTCTGATAACCAGGTGGTGAATCGCATCTCTGCATGTCTGGCAGACATATCAGTGTGGATGACGGATCACCACCTCAAGCTGAACCTCGGCAAGACGGAGCTGCTCTTCCTCCCAGGGAAGGACTGCCCGTTCCATGATCTCGCCATCACGGTTGACAACTCCATTGTGTCTCCTCCCAGAGTGCTAAGAACTTGGCGTGATCCTGGACAACACCCTGTCGTTCTCAACTAACATCAAGGCGGTGACCCGTTCCTGTAGGTTCATGCTCTACAACATTCGCAGAGTACGACCCTGCCTCACGCAGGAAGCGGCGCAGGTCCTAATCCAGGCACTTGTCATCTCCCGTCTGGATTGCTGTGGCTGGGCTCCCTGCCTGTGCCATTAACCCCTACAACTCATCCAGAACGCTGCAGCCCGTCTGGTGTTCAACTTTCCCAAGTTCTCTCACGTCACCCCGCTCCTCCGCTCTCTCCACTGGCTTCCAGTTGAAGCTCGCATCCGCTACAAGACCATGTGCTTGCCTACGGAGCTGTGAGGGGAACGGCACCTCCGTACCTTCAGGCTCTGATCAGGCCCTACACCCAAACAAGGGCACTGCGTTCATCCACCTCTGGCCTGCTCGCCTCCCTACCTCTGAGGAAGTACAGTTCCCGCTCAGCCCAGTCAAAACTGTTCGCTGCTCTGGCACCCCAATGGTGGAACAAACTCCCTCACGACGCCAAGGTCAGCGGAGTCAATCACCACCTTCCGGAGACACCTGAAACCCCACCTCTTTAAGGAATACCTAGGATAGGATAAAGTAATCCTTCTAACCCCCCCCCCTTAAAAGAGTTAGATGCACTATTGTAAAGTGGTTGTTCCACTGGATATCATAAGGTGAATGCACCAATTTGTAAGTCGCTCTGGATAAGAGCGTCTGCTAAATGACTTAAATGTAATGTAAATGTGTGTAGACCGGACTTAATTTGTGTTCAATGGGGATCATTTATCATGTCCATGAAATACTGTATGTAAAATGTGTCCTTCAGTTCACAACAGTAAACATCAATAGTGATGAAAACCTTGTTTCATTAATATTTGTTCAAGGTAAACATGATTTATTGCACCCATGTCTTGATTATAATAGATATTTCTCTACAAAAATCACTTTTGATTTTAAAAAAAATGAATAGAGCTTTTACTGATACATGTGTTCTATCAGAGGGAAATGGCAAATATTAACCATGTATGCCGTCTATATTGCTTGTAATTTATATGTTAACATGTAAGTATTGCGTTTTTTAACGTAAATTCTTATGGCTGTATTGTTTTAAAAATGCAATAATGTTGCGGGTCCATCAGACCAGTGGACCCGCAACAGTGGGTGAATAACAAAAACATGAACACCACACAACGGTTAAGAAAACTCATGAGGCCAGAAGCCTAATGGTAGAATGTACATGAGGGGGCACTTCAGGGGTACTCCGGGCAGAGAAAAATGCAGTTGGTGGTACAGTAACCAAAAACATTAGTATAGTATAAACCAGTGGTTCCCTATGTTTTACGAGTACATGAATCACGATAGGACAAAGGTTGACATCGATCAACCCTATTAGCATCACCGATTTTTACATAAAAGGGCTATCATTTGTTTTCTCTAACCTCTCCAGTTGACATGACAGGTGAGCATTTAACATTAGACCCCCCCCCCTTCAAGCTAATGAGCAGTGAGCAACATTTTAACAGTGTTATTAGTATATGTTATACTGTAAGATCAGTGAAATGTAGGCTTAACTGACAACGGAGTGAAGAGCAGACATCTCAACTAGCAAGCAAGTCGCAGCAATGAAGAACGCAAAGGGTTGGGGAGAATTCTGACAGGGGGGAGATTTTCGGCACAATGTAAGTTTCCCCAAGCCTGATCACCACCTTCTCCGACACTCATGCCTGCTGCATGATGTGGATATTTCCCCAGAGATTGAAAGCAGTTCAGCATTTACAATTATGCACGCTCTCGCTGTGCACCCTTCTCCAAGTAGGCCAGAGTAGACTGATAATAAGACTGCTTTTATTCAGTGAACTGACATAGGGTAAATACAGTACCACTTTAAGATTAAGACTACAAATTAGAATTAATCAATACAATAGAATGGCCATCCCTGTTCTTCATTCACATTTGGTAATTACATAATTATGCTTGTTTCGCTTACCCTCGCTCATCAACTTACCCATTCTCCCCATCATACTTTTATTTATTTATTTCAGCTTTTGTTATACAGTACCATTCAAAAGTTTGGACACACTTACTCAATCAAGGGTTTTTCTTAATTTGTACTATTTTCTATATTGTAGTGAAGACACCACAACACAATCTCCTTCTTGGTCAAACAGCCCTTACACAGCCTGGAGGTGTGTTGGGTCATTGTCCTGTTGAAAAACAAATGGTAGTCCCACTAAGGGCAAACCAGATGGGATGGCGTACCACTGCAGAATGCTGTGGTAGCCATGCTGGTAAACTGTGCCTTGAATTTGAAATAAATCACAGACAGTGTCATCAGCAAAGCACCCTCCTCCTCCGTGCTTCACGGTGCGAACACCACATGCAGAGATCATCCGTTCACCTACTCTGCGTCTCACAATGACTCAGCAGTTGGAACCAAAAATCTCAAATTTGGACTCATCAAACCAAAGGACAGATTTCCACTGGTCTAATGTCCATTGCACGTGTTTCTTGGCCCAAGCAAGAATTTTCTTCTTATCGGTGTCCTTTAGTAGTGGTTTCTTTGCAGCAATTCGACCATGAAATCCTGATTCACGCAGTCTCCTTTGAACAGTTGATGTTGAGATGTCTCTGTTACTTGAACTCTGGTCTACAATTTCTTAGGCTGGTAACTCTAATGAACTTATCTTCGGAAGCAGAGGTCCACATGAGAGCCAGTTTCATCATAGCGCTTGATGGTTTTTGAAATGATCCGGATTGAATTACCTTCATGTCTTAAAGTAATGATGGACTGTAGTTTCTCTTTGCTTATTTGAGCTGTTCTTGACATAATAAGGACTTGGTTTTTTACCAAATAGGGTTATCTTCTGTATACCACCCCTATACTGTCACAACACAACTGATTGGCTCAAACGCATTAAGAAGGAAAGAAATGCCACAAACTAACGTTGAACCTTTTCTTACGTGAGTTCCAAAAATCTCTAATTGTCACGATCGTCGTGATAATCATACTCGGACCAAGGCGCAGCGTACGTAGAGTTCCACATGTTTATTAATTGAAACTCACAAAAACAATAAAGAGCAACGAAACGTGACATTCTGTAGAGCTCACAGGCATCAACACGAAAACAAGATCCCACAAAAACCAGTGGGGTAATGGCTGCCTAAATATGACCCCCAATCAGAGACAACGATAAACAGCTGCCTCTGATTGGGAACCATACCAGGCCAACATAGAAATAAATGCACTAGATCACCCACCCTAGTCACACCCCAACCTAACCAAAATAGAGAATAAATCTCTATGGTCAGGGCGTGACACTAATGGTCGCCCCCAGCGTGAGTTGTTTTATGCACATGATGTCAGAGTGCACTCACTGTTCCAAAATGTGATTATTACTCATTAGGACAGTTAACACGTGCTGCCAGCAAATTATCTATAGGCCATGTTTCAACTTGTCAAATTCCAATTCTTTTCTAACAACAGTTTGAATGTAGGTGTGTTCTGCCTCCTCATTAATTCACATAGAAGTAGCCCATTTCAGTATTGTGGACAATTTATGTTTCAGCCTTTACTGAGCCGCACAAACTTCTCTCTTCGAGGTGAGCCCACACACCACACACCAATGTTTGCGCAGATCAAGTATGCAGACAGTTGCGCAGTTTTGCACGAATTGGAACATTTTCTGGCTGGTGCTCGCATTGCCTTTGTTGTTTTCCTTACAAATAAAAACTTTGGACATGTGTGCGTATTTTGTTCATATCGTGTTGTCGTTTCTACTGTAGGCGCATACATTATCTACAGTTGAAGTCAAAGGTTTACATACACCTTAGCTAAATATATTTAAACTCAGTTTTTCACAATTCATGACATGGGATCCTAGTAAAAATTCCCTGTATTAGGTCAGTTAGGATCACCACTTTATTTTAAGAATGTGAAATGTCAGAATAATAGTTGAGAGAATGACTTATTTCTGCTTTTTTTTCACATTGCCAGTGGGTCAGAAGTTTACATACAACCAATTAGTATTTGGTAGCATTGCCTTTAAATTGTTTAACTTCGGTCAAACGTTTCGGGTAGCCTTCCACAAGCTTCCCACAACAAGTAGGGTGAATTTTGGCCCATTCCTCCAGACAGAGCTGGTGTAACTGAGTCAAGTTTGTAGGCCTCCTTGCTTGCACACGCTTTTTCAGTTCTGCCATCAAATTGTCTATAGGTTTGATATCAGGGCTTTGTGATGGCCACTCCAATACCTTGACTTCGTTGTCCTTAAGCCATTTTGCCACAACTTTGGAAGTATGCTTGGGGTCATAGTTCATTTGGAAGACCAATTTGCAACCAAGCTTTAACTTCCTGACTGATGTCTTGAGATGTTGCTTCAAAATATCCATCTATTTTGTGAAGTGCACCAGTCCCTCCTGCAGCAAAGCACCCCCACAACATGATGCTGCCACCCCCGTGCTTCACAGTTGGGATGGTGTTCTTCAGCTTCCAGCATCCCCCTTTTTTCTCCAAACATAACGATGGTCATTATTGCCAAACAGTTCTACTTTTGTTTCATCAGACCAGAGGACATTTCTCCAAAAATACGATCTTTGTCCACATGTGCAGTTGCAAACCATAGTCTGGCTTTTTTATGGCAGTTTTGGAGCTGTGGCTTCTTCCTTGCTGAGTGGCCTTTCAGGTTATGACGATATAGGACTCGTTTTACTTTGGATATATATACTTTTGTACCTGTTTCCTCCAGCATCTTCACAAGGTCCTTTGCTGTTGTTCTGGGATTGATTTGCACTTTTCGCACCAAAGTACGTTCATCTCTAGGAGACAGAATGCGTCTCCTTCCTGAGCGGTATGACGGCTGTGTGGTCCCATGGTGTTTATACTTGCGAACTATTGTTTGTACAGATGAACGTGGTACCTTCAAGCATTTGGAAATTGCTCCCAATGATAAATCAGATTTGTGGAGGTCCACAAATGTATTTCTGAGGTCTTGGTTAATTCTTTTGATTTTCCCATGATGTCAAGCAAAGAGGTACTGAGTTTGAAGGTAGGCCTTGAAATACATTCACAGGTACACCTCCAATTGACTCAAATGATGTCAATTAGCCTATCAGAAGCTTCTAAAGCCATGACATCATTTTCTAGACTTGTCCAAGCTGTTTAAAGGCACAGTCAACTTAGTGTATGTAAACTTCTGACGCACTGTTATTGTGATATAGTGAAATAATCTGTCTGTAAACAACCGTTGGAAAAAATTACTTGTGTCATGCACAAAGTAGATGTCCTAACCTACTTGCCAAAACTATAGTTTGTTAACAAGAAATTTGTGGAGTGGTTGAATAACGAATTTTAATGACTCCAACCTAAACTTCCGACTTCAACTGTATCTATGTCTGTTTGGAGCATAATGTATATACAGTTTTAGTCACATGTTTTCAAGTGCTGGTGACAAATAATGCATTCTGATTTTTGCATAGATTTTAATGGACACCCATGATGTGTGTAAAATACTTTTTTGAACGTTGTACTGATTATAATTAGCTAATGCTGAGCTATTTGCCAGCTGTGTGTGGCGCCATGTTTGTTGACATTATACAATGCATTCTGGGTAAACGTCTGTCAGACCAAAATGGTTATAATGAGGTGAAGGAATGGTTCACTCATCTTTCGGGTAAACTTCTGGAAGTGAATGAAGGGAAGTGAATGATCGTAGACAACACATTCCCTTCAACATGCATACTACAAACAGACCAAACTCATCTAGTCTCCTCTTATTATCTTTGGTTGATGCAAAAAACAAACATGGCGGCGCGCACAAACTACCCATCGTCGGATTACATTCGATTTCTAGAAAAGGTTTTACTCAATTATTTTGGTCAATGGTGAGCTCACCCATGATGTGATCAATTATAAATAGTAATTGCTATTAGCTCATTCATATTGTTGTTTCTGTCAGCCGAGAGTTATAAATATATGGCCTTCTTTGTTAAGTCAATCTTTCCTCAGTTAGCGCTAGGCAAAATGTAGCCTACATTTTCCGGTTTGTTATGCTATAGCTAATTCTGTGAATTTCTGAACATTGCATCCAAAAATAAACTGGTCACATTCTGGATATAACTTTGTAAGGACTGTGTTTTGCAAAATACTTCCGTGAATAAACAGTGTGGCCAGCTCAAGTGCTGATTGTTGCGTCAATCAAAACTGGACGTGCTAAATAAGCGTTCTAATCACACCAGTTTGCGGTTACGCTCCAGGGACCACTGTAGAATGATCACACACGTTTTTGGTATGTGTAAAAAGGTTGACAAGGCACACCTGTTAATTGAAATGCATTCCAGGTGACTTCCTCATGAAGCTGATTGAGAGAACGCCAAGAGTGTGCAAAGCTGTCATCAATGCAAAGGGTGGCTACTTTGAAGAATCTCAAATATAAAATATATTTTGATTTGTTTTACACTTTTTTGGTTACAACATAATTCCATGTGTTATTTCATAGATTTGATGTCTTCACTATTATTCTGCAATGTAGAAAATAGTAAAAATAAAGAAAAACCCTTGAATGACTAGATGTTTCCAAACGTTTGACTGGTACTGTATGTGTGAAATTAGTTTTGGTTCAGTTTTGAGGCAATTGTCGGGGAATTATCATCTGGGCTCTGCACTTTAAACTGTCGTAAAACGGAGTGGAGCAGGCCCTACTTTTGGGAGAAGGAGGCAAAATGGGGGGAAAACATTCAAAAAAATGACATGCCCCCTTAAAACTGGTTTAACTCCAGTTCTGTTTGCAATATTAAGGTTCTAACAGTGGCAGTGTGTTATATAGACTTATTTAGGAAAAGTCAAGCAGCATACCACCCTGCATACCACTGCTGGTTTCCTTCAGAAGCTATGCAAGGTTGGTCCTGTTCAGTCCCTGGATGGGAGACCAGATGCTGCTGGAAGTGGTGTTGGAGGGCCAGTAGGAGGCACTCTTTCCTCTGGTCTAAAAAATGTCCCAAAGAATATCCCAATGCCCCAGGTCAGTGACACTGCCCTGTGTAGGGTGACGTCTTTCGGATGGGATGTTAAACAGGTGTCCTGACTCTCTGAGGTCATTAAAGATCCCATGGCACTTATTGTAAGAGTAGGAGTGTTAACCCTGTTGTCCTGGCTAAATTCCCAATCTGGCCCTCAAACCATCATGGTCACCTAAGAATCCCCAGTTTACTATTGGCTCATTCATCCCCCTCCTCTCCCCTGAAACTATTCCCCAGGTTGTTGCTGTAAATGAGAATGTGTTCTCAGTCAACTTACCTGGTAAAATAACAGATAAATTAAAAAAAGTGGGGGGTGTGAGTTAAAAATCATGAGCAGTCAAAATGACTGCTTTAGTGGTTCTAGCTAGTATTAACCAGTGGCAAGTATTTATATGAAGGGCAGAATGTGTATGTTTCTTTAAGATCTCTACTTTTCTTCATTTCAATTTATTTTCTAGAAATGTTATCACCGGTATCTGTAAGGTATAATGATGATCATCCAACTTACTGTGTTGGCAGTGGATCCCGTTGAAACCGGTTGGACACTTGCAGACGTAACCTATGAACGTGTCGCCTCTGTAGGTTTCACTGATTTCACATATTCCTCTGTTGTGGCATGGGTTCGGATGGCAAGGTCCTGAGTGTAGAAAAAAAATGGAAGGAGACAAAACAGGGGCAACATTGTCAAATGGTGTTTTGTCCTTATAAGAAGTTAGATTTTTTACAACCAAATCTCTATTTCTGATGTAAATGGAATGTTATAGAAGGGTCCTGAAGCGATGTAGCATGTTTCTGTCTATAACATGAGCTGCTCAGTATCTGTAGACAATCCTTGCCTCCGCAGATTTTTTTAAAGATATAACATTAGCCATGGAGAACTGCAAAAGTGTTGCTACCGCTCTCAACAACATTGTTGCCCTGAATTTAGCAGGCGTAATCAACAATGATCAATGGGAAAAAGTTGTGATGGACTGCACACAGTCAGTGTGAACCGGTGTGACTTGACACAACAGGCCAACCAAGCATTCATCCATGTATACGGGTAAGAGTCTAGCTACATTTCCAGATATCACATTGTACATTTCAAATTTTGTCAGAAAGTTTTTTTATTGCAAGTTAAAGCGTACTGTTAGCTAGCTAGAACATAGCTTGCTGGCTCGCTAGCTAGCATTACGTGTATGATCTGCGTAGTAATATGATTTTCCATTTGCATTGCTATTTGTAGCCTAATGTTAGCTAGCTAGCTGACATTGAACCTAGTTGGCTAGCTTTAACTACCTGCAGATTCATACTACAAATTAATTTAATGCATGATGGCTAGCTATGACAACCCATTTTGTACTCTAGCTATGGGCTGGAATTATGGTTCATTGTTTAGCTAGCTAGCTACATGTCTTAACAAAAGACTCCACTTCGCAAGATGATTACATCTGTCAAGGTTGTGCGCTACTGGTAAGAAGTCAGGTGCTGGAGAGCAGAGAGTTGTGATCAGGCGCACTTTATTTGGCAGAAGCACAAAAGACAGACGCAACTGCTTCAACAACCCCTCCAGCCAATGGCAAAAGTGAATAAGCGCAAAAACACTCACAATTATTCTAATTTATGACAAATAACATACTACGGGTCAACACACGATACCCGGGAACCAGTCTGGCGCATAACACTAAACACATAACAAAACAATTCCACACAAAGACATGGGGGGTAACAGAGGTATATATATGCAGTGTGATTAGGGAATGTAAACCAGGTGTGCGGGGAACAAGACAAAACAAATGGAACAATGAAAAATGGAGCGGCGATGGCTAGAAGGCCGGTGACGTCGATCCCCGAACGCCGCCCGAACAAGGAGGGGAGCTGACTTCGGCGGAAGTCGTGACAACATAACCCATCAGGTTGGCCAGGTATGTCTGAGTGTGATTACGGCCATATATTGTATTTCATCAACATGTGTACATGTCTAGACAATAGTGACCCATTAGCTAGATGTGGCTGGGGGTGGTTATAGCATTTTGCTACTCTGCAAATATGCAAGTTACCATTTAATTGTACTGTTTACACCTTCTGTATCCTGTGCACGTGACAAACAAACTTAGATTTTATTTGATATAGTGTGTGTTTACCAGAGGCGACAATGTGAATAACAACATGATCTGCACCAAAGTCAGAATAAGATATAGGCCGAGGACTAGATAAAGTGTATTTTTACTACCACTTTTGCCACTACAGTACTTTCAGCACTTAAGTCTTCAAATAGTTGGTTGTTTTCTAAACTACCTTACTCACTCTGTTTAGCACATGGCCTCACATGTGAATCATATAGAGATGTGTGGGGCTTAAGAGGGTGTGAACGATGCTGAATGGGTAAAGACAAAGAAGAGCTCTCCAGTAGGTGTTCCAAACAATCAAGGTCCATGTTCTCAAAAGTGTGGTTACAAGTTGATCAATTTTCAAAGCAGAATTACCTAACCATTGTTCCTCAACTTTAGTGCATGACAAACCATTTTGTAGCTCTAAGTCTGTACTTTTATCCAATGTAAAAAACACAATTTCAAAAGTTGCTACATAAGTTTGAATTGAAGTGATGGGTCACAAATGTGAAACCAGTCATAGGGCAGCAAACTGAAGCATATCAAATCAAATCAACTTTTATTTGTTACATGTGCCGAATACAACAGGCGTAGACCTTGTCGTGAAATGCTTACTTACAAGCCCTTAATCAACAATGCAGTTCAAGAATTAGAGTTAAGAAAATAATTACTAAATAAACTCAAGTAAAAACTAAAAAGTAACACAATACATAACAATAACGAGGCTATATACAGGGGGTACCGGTACCCAGTCAATGTGCTGGGGTACAGGTTAGTCGAGGTAGTTTGTAGGTTGGGGTAAAGTGACTATGCATAGATAATAAACAGTGAGTAGCAGCAGTGTAAAAACAAAGGGGGGTCAATGTAAATAGTCCAAGTGGCCATAGACTTGGGGCTCCGGTACCGCTTGCAGTGCGGTAGCAGAGAGAACAGTCTATGATCTGGGCCTTCCTCTGACACCACCTAGTTTATAGGTCCTGGATAGCAGGAAGATTGGCCTCAGTAATGTATTGGGCCATACGCACTACCCTCTGTAGCGCCTTACGGTTGGATGCCGAGCAGTTTCTATACCAGGCAGTGATGCAACCGATCAGGATGCTCTCGATGGTGCAGCTGTAGAACTTTTTAAGGATCTGGGGACGCATGCCAAATCTTTTCAGTCTCCTGAGGGGGACAAGGTGTTGTCGTGCCCTCTTCACAAGTGTCTTGGTGTGTTCAGACCATGATAGTTTGTTGGTGATGTGGAAATCAAATAACTTGAAACTCTCGACCCGCTCCACTACAGCCCTGTCGATGTTAATGGGGGCCTGTTCGGCCCTCCTTTTCCTGTAGTCCACTATCATGTCTTACTTACTCGCACCACACTGCCAGGTCTCTGACCTCCTCCCTATAGGTTGTCTCATCTTTGTTGGTGATAAGGCCCACTGTTGTGTCGTCAGCAAACTTAATGATTGTGTTGTAGTCGTGCTTGGCCATGCAGCCATGCAGGTGAACAGGGAGTACAGGAGGGGACTAAGCATGCATCCCTGAGGGGCCCTGGTTTTGAGGATCAGCATGGCAGATGTGTTGTTGTCTACCCTTACTACCTGGTGGCGGCCCGTCAGGAAGTCCAAGATCCAGTTGCAGAGGAATGACAGGTAGGATATGTGTGCCCACAGTTAAGTATATGACGTTATGTGCCGTTATGCAGAATTTAAACTGTTTGGCTAACAATTTGCAGGGATTAATCTTGGAGATGCAAGTCAAATGAGATGACAAGTCAAATCCGTGCAGTCTGGCTAAATTTAACCTTTGCACTGTATAAAGTTTTGATTTCAGTCCAGATTTATTTTCTAAAAAAAAAATGGTATAATGTTAAATATGAATTAATATTGATCCTGAGGGTGCAAGCAATAGTGGGAATATTTAACGTATTACAAGTTGTTCAATAATTTGGGACATGTACTGTCGCCCACTTCATGGAATCATCATGGAACGCAGACCAAGCCAGGCAGTTTAATCCTGGAGCCTGGCATATAGTTTACTACGACTGGACCGTTGCCATATCAGTTCCAGGATCAGCAAGGATTAGGCAGTGGTGGAAAAGTACCCAATTGTCATACTTAACAAAGAAAAGATACCTTAATAGAAAATGACTCAAGTAAAAGTGAAAGTCACGCAGTGAAATATTACTTGAGTAAAAGTCTAAAAGTATGTGGTTTAAAATATACCTAGATTTCAATAGTAAATGTAATTGCTAAAAATAGTATAAAGTATAAATAATTTCAAATTCCTTACATTATGTAAACCAGACGGGACCATTTTCTTATTTTTTTTATTTACTGTTAGATAGGGGACTACACCACTCAAACATAATTTATAAATGAAGAATGTGTGTTTAGTGAGTCCACCAGATCATCAGTAGGGATGACCAGGGATGTTCTCTTGATAAATGTGTGAGTTGGACCATTTTCCTGTTCTGCTAAGTATTCAAAATGTATCAAGTACTTTTGGGTGTCAGGGAAAATGTAAAAAGTACATTATTTTCTTTAGGAATGCAGTGAAGTAAAAGTACAACTTGTCAAACATATAAAGAGTAAAGTAAAGTAGAGATACCCCAAAACACTTCTTAAGTAGTACTTTAAAGTATTTTTAATTAACTACTTTACATCATTGGGATTAGGGTGTATTTATAGAACTATTGGTCAACCTTTACTAATATAGTTTTCTCTCCTTCCAATATTTAATGGATTGAACAACTGAATGGCAACCTTCAGGATTAATCAAACCAATGTATTTTTTATTCAACAATGTATTTAGTGTGAAAAAGCTCTCCAAAGCAATTTTTTATGATTCCTAAATATGTTCCTAAATAACAATCTACAAGATCAGATACTTTTAATGAAACGGTTTAGAGCCTGACGACCTGCGTGTATTGTGCTCCAGTCCTACCTTTCATAATCAGCAACATACAGGAGGACATTGAAAGCATATCAACTCCTGTAGAGATGGTAGTATGGTCAATGTAAGCAACCCAATTTATGTTCCTCTAACTCCCCTGAATACCACTGTCAATACGACAGCTGTTGTCAGCAGTAATCATGTGCCTATAAACCTGAATTACACTCTTAGCACTGAGACAGTTTTCCCTCGTAGGAAGCCCACTGTGAGAAGTTCACCCTGCACATCAGCTCAAATGTAAATATCACTGTCATGCCTACCTCTGATAAGCTTCCCAGTAAATTATATAAAGGATAATAGTAAAAAGCTTTGGAGCACCTTAAATGAAATTTTTGGCAAAAAGCTAACTCTGCTCCATCCTTCATTGAATCAGATGCCTCTTTCATTATAAAACCTTCTGATATTGCCAAATACTTTGTTGTTTTCATTGGCAAGATTAGCAAATTTAAACATGACAAAATAAATTACTCTGAACTTTCATATGTGTGCATAATATCATATTGTTATGGGCAGTAATTCTGTATATTTTACAGATACTTCACATGCGACTCGTAATAAGACTACACAATTATCCTATTCAAATGTTTATCTGACTCCATAAAGATTATTTAGCAATATGCAAGAAAGGCCATTGTTGAGTTACAGTAATAGGGAATGAAGAAATGTCTGAAATTGAAATTCTAAATCCAAATGTGTTTAATTACTTTGTAAAATGAATGGATTCACATACAAGGCATGAAGCTTAATTACAAGACAATACTGAGATTAACAAAGCATTTTTCTGGGCATGATCAGAGAGAGATCATCGACTGAAAGGCATTGCCCCAAAAAACTAAAAATAAAGATATCAGAAGAGGTGAAAAAATATATTGTTGTCTATCAATAATGACAAGCAACCTGGTACTTGGATGGAAAGTTACTGTGGACGGTAGCATACTATATTGCCACTCCTATTTGCCATCTCTTCAATCTAAGCCTGTAGAAAAGTTTATTCCAATCAGGCAAGAAGCGAATCAAAAGTCATTCCGCTACCCAAAATTAGCAAAGCTCCCGTCACTGGTTCAAACAGCCAACCAATAAGCCTACTACCGACCATCAGGAAACTTTTGGGTATAAAAAATGGTTTGACCAGATAATATGCAATTTCACATTAAACAAATTAGCAATTGACTTTCAGCACGCTTATAGGGAAGGGTTCTCAACATGTACGGCACTGACACAAATGACAGATGATTGGCTGAAAGACATTTATAGTAAGACGATTGTGGGAGCTGTTTTGTTTGACTTCAGTGCAGCTTTTGACATGATCGATCATAGTCTGCTGCTGAAAATGTGAACACTCTCTGTGTGTTATGGCTTTACATCCTCTGGCATATTGTGGATCGAGATTAACCTGTACAATAGAACACAGAGGGTGTTCTTCAACCCTTAGAAACCCGGACCCACATTTCCATGCCTGACAATTGAGCAGTGTTTTGCAATGTTACGTATATCGGGCAAAAAGGGGTGCAAACCACACAATTTCAACAATATTATTTCTGTATTGTGAAGAGCACTAAATAGAAACATTCATCATGAAAGCTAACTCATTATTTCTGAAACCCAAGTTATAAAAGCAGCATCATATACAGTATATTGCACAAGTTGTTTATCTTCAGTGTGTCATTATTTTTGCATTTCTGCATTGCAAAGATTCCACGCATTCCATGGATGAAATACAGTCAGCCAGAGTATACACACAGTGCCTACTCCATGCAAAACTTAACACAAAACTTTTGAGAAAATGGTCATTGTTCAACCAGTCTGAAAATGCATGGCAAATCATACAAGCACAGTGCATATCGCGAATACACTAGTTGCAGTATTCAAAACTCCCGACTCTCATTGATGTCTATTAGATATATAAAATTGTAACTGCAGTGGGCTAAATCGGGGGCACACAGAGTGTTTCTTGGTAATCTTAAACAAATCTACTTTGAAACAAAAGTATACACCTCACACACATGGTTATGGGCTTAAAAAAAGAAGAATATAACATTTTGAGGTTGCATCCCAATATTATTCTTCATATACATGACATAAAATTGAAATACAATACAACCATTTGACATAAAAAAAATCACATTTCCGTGGTTAAAAAAATTGAAATGTTGAATTATTATGAAAAATATGAATAACATTCCACCCATGAGGCCCCTAGAGGGTGATTTAGTCATTTGACTTCAGTAAAGGCTCACTTTTTTGAACATGCAAATAGGGGCCCATAGGCAGTTAACACCCAAATGTTTAAGAAAAAGATCCAGATTCTGAATGTAATTTTTCGTTCCTTGACATGATATGTCAATGTCATTGTAAATTATATAAAGCATAATAAAAGGTGTGGTTTGCATCACTTAACACCTGATGCTACATATACTCAACGTGAATTTTTGGAGTGGCTATATTTCACAGAATTTATTTTCTTCTTCGAAAATTTAGTCAGGCATCTCTGGACATCTAACGAGTATTTAGCATGCGTTGCATTTCAGAAACTCACCTTTTTTACAATGTACAAGACTGTTTCGGAGAAGCAGAACTGCAGTGTTGACAAGCTGCAAAGGTATGCCATTTACACGGACAATTTCTGGTTTGGTAATCATAAAGATTGGGCACCAGTTGGTGGCAAAAGTGTTTATTAGGATCTCATCTAAAAGAAAGTGGAAAGTAGTGTCATTTTATGTTTTGATCACGTACGTACATATACATTACTAGGTGTTTAAAGACACTGTTACGTATATGTGACATTGAACGTAAAGTGGTTAATGAAAGCCTCTCTAACATAAACCAGCATACCTCAGGGTAGCTGTCTTGGCCCTTACTTTTGTATATTTTTTTACTAATGACCTTTCCTCTAGCCTTGAGTAAAGCCTGTGTGTCTATGTACACTTATGACTCAACATAGTACATCTCAGCGACCACAGTAGTGAAATCACAGGAACACTTAACAAAGAGTTGCAGTCAGTTTTAGAATTGGTGGCTAGTAAATATTGTTGGCTAGCAAAATATACAACAAAAATAAAAGCATTGTATTCAGGACAAATCCTTCGCTAAACTTTAAACCTCATCTAAATATTGTAATGAATAATGTGGCAATTGAGCAAGTTGAGGAGACTAAACTGCTTGATGTAACCCTAGAATGCTTGAATGCTTGCCTGGATTTCTTGAATCAGAAATGAACTGAACTGTTGCTCTGATCTGTCCTTTCTCGAGGTAATGGTGGAGACGGTATCTACATGCATGGAAAGGATAATTTGACCAATTGGTGTGGACCTCAAAACCCCCTCTAACCGGCTGAAGAAATGGCGTTCACTATGGCCCTGTCTTGCACCACTTCTATCGAGAGACCTGAGTCTGAGCCAGCAACCGGTGTACAGCATCCAGTTTTTTTCTCTCAGGAGTGAAACAGAAGTCCACGTGGAGTGAGCATGGAGAGAGATCTGTTCCAAAACTTATCTCATATTGCTGGTATACTGGTTGGCAAATGGACAAGATATTTCTGTACTTCATTTTCAATAAATCAGAATTGTTTTTTTCTTCTAAAAACATGTTTTCACTTTGTCATTGTGGGGTACTGTGTGTAGATGAGTGAATAACTAAAGGGGTATGAATACTTTCTGAAGACACTGTATATAAAACACAGCAAAATCATGTTTTTTACTGCGCTGGGCCTTTAAAAATGCAACATTTTCTCTACACTACATTGCAAAATGTGTAGAATTGCAATTCTCTCCGCCGTCAAGAGGCGGACCATTAAAATGTTTCCTGCAAGGTGGGGGGCCCCCCAACCAAATATCGCTTAGGGCCACCAAAAGGCTAGAGCCGGCCCTGCCACGACATCATCTAAATCCAGGGGAGAATTAGCCTTTAGAATGAACAGAGCCTAGCTTATTACTATGTGTTGCTTGCAGTGGCCCGCCATTGGATATGAATTTCAAATGAGGGTAACACAGTCAAGCCCATTCCGCCTCGGCCCTGTATCAGTAATAAAAAGACTGGTGGCTAATTAGTTGAACAGAGGAAAGTATAATAGCTTTCACAAAGGCCCCGCTCTCTGAGGGGGAGAGGGTGACAGGTGTCACAACTGTTTTGACGTGACAATCTATAACGGCACAAAGGAACACTGACAGCCTCTCTAATAGAGAATGCATCCCTTCTCAAAGTGCAGCCACATCGGAGAGAAAGAGGTAAAGAGAGAGAGAGAGAGTGAGAGAGAGAGGCAGAGAAAAGTGGCTGTCTATATTTGCACAGGGTCCTTTGAGACGTCAACCTGATGAAACAGTCTTTGTCCTACGACGTTGTTCTCTTTGCTGTTGGTGTGTGTGTTGATAAGAGGTTGGGGGCTTTGCTGTGTAAATGTCAGCCGCTGTAGTCTTGTAGGAGCCAGCCCATGGGCCGTGATTGATGTGGGCCGCATTACGGCCTGCACGGGCTCCACAATTTCCTTTCGGGCTGCAAACAGAGCCCAATCAATCAACGGTGAAAACCTGAAAAGTGGTTAAACAGACACAAGTGTCCTGTTTCCTCTTAGATCAATCACCAAAAGTTGACATTTTTGGTGTGTCGGGTACAGTAAAGCCCCTAAATCCTACAGTGCAGCTTTTAGCTCATTCCGATGCTGAAAAGATTGTATATTTACAAAGATACATTTTATTTGGCCCGAGGGATAAACCATGTACATTAAATACTGCAATCTAAACTCTTCAGTCAACTCATACAGACCATGCACCATTAAGCTGAATAATGATATTTGAGTGTAGCCATTTTGCCGTACATGATTATGTAACAGAGATTTTCTTCTGTGGTTGTTCTTGATATTGTATTATTCTCACCAGTTGTCACCGTTATAGTGCAATTCATGTATTGTTTAGTGTTGTGTTGTGTAGTGGCTTTGCTGGTATGTATCCCACTTTTTTATTTTATTAGCCCCAACAAGATTTACATGCAAAAAAAAAAAACACAAATATAGTGCACTGGGCCTTTACTAGTCCTCTATTAGCGGACCGATATAGCCATCTGTGGTGTGGGCAAAACATATTTTTTTTCAGCATCACCGCATAGTCAATTTACAGACATAAGCAATTTACAGACATAAGCAATACAATGTCATTTGTGTCTTTGCCACGTGCATGCATTCATGGGTGTTCAATTAAGATTTTCCAATAGAGAGCATCTGCTCTATACGTATACTTGGTGAGCTGGTAGAGGGGATATAACGTTGCCCTGATTATGTCACTTCCTTGTATTTAACACTGCTTCTTCAGCCTGTTGGTTTCCCTGGTTCACAAGCTCATGGTTACTACACCCACCCTTTACAGTGCACTCTGATAGCAACTGTCATGGATCCACAAAGGGACAGCAGCCTTCTCAGCAGGCTACATCCCTTTATGTTTTTAGTAAGTCCTTTCCTCTTTACCTTTCTATTTTTATGTGTTCTTGCACCCTGTCATGACAAAATGGATCAGACGCATTGACATTTGACAATGACAGCCAAATGTACTTCCAAAATCAGACAGTATAAAGGATCATCAGAGATGTAAGATGGAATGGTTTGAGACTCCGGCGTGTCAAATATATCTCCCAGGGGGGTCAAGACGAAGTTCACCTCTCAAGACGTTGACAGAAGAGGAAGAGAAGGGAAGAGCAGTAAGATCAGACTAAATGCCATGGAAAGTACTTCCTGTTCTGACAATCTGAGCCAATCAGATCAAATAAGGCCTGAGCCAATCAGGTGAACTGTTCCAGACTGGGGTGGTCAACGAAAGTTCGCTGGCATAGTTCTCTCCATAAGATAGTAAGGCATTCACTGATTCACTTATTATTGGCAATTTACTAGTCCTGTTTACCCAGCTCGTAATGGAATGGAACGAAGCCTGTGCTTCATTCGACAAAGATTTTGTGAACCAGTCAAACTCATATGACTGCATGGAAATTCGTCAAGCACATTTCTCAAACGAAAGAAAGTATTGGAAGAAAAGAAACAACAAAGAGACACATAGAGGGTTCTAAGTAGATCCATACACCGTTTTGTGTGGAATTAGGGGTAGGCACAACTCGTCCCATGAATATATCCTAAAATTTAAGAATTTAGCTTCTGGATAACATTCTGGATAACATAGAAAACTTTTTATAGATCATAATTTTGATATGCTTGAACATCAATCAAATATATCAAAGTGACCAAGAGGGATTATTTCGTCCAGCGAAAAACAGAGGAGGAGAAACACCCTTCCAATCAAACAAAACAATGGAAGAAGAGGTGGTTACAACAATGTCTAAAAAGGACAATGCATTGCTGGCAAGCTTGATCTATTGCTCGGAGTAAAGGAGGACATTGAGGTCCTCAGGGTAGGAATGGATTACAGCAACAAAATAATGGAAGAAATTAGGTCTGAAAACCAATGTTTGAAAGCGACAGTAGACTACCTACAATCAACGACGGAGACACTCCTGAGTGATAACACAAAAATTAAAGGGGAGCTATTTAAAATGCAGAAGCATGAGTAAAAAATATTGTCATTATGGGAGATAAAGAGACTGAAAATAGAACTATCTGGCAACCGATGAAAAGTTGAATGATTTCATGAAACATAATCTTAAAATGACCAACGCACAGGTAGATAAGATTGATTTCCAAAGGGCGCATCATTTTGGCGTGTTCCCTAGAAACCCTGACCCATTGTTGCTAGACTGTCGCATTACAAGATGAAGGTGGCTGTGTTGAAAAGGGGTAGGGAGTTGAAGGGCACACCATTCTCTATCAACAAACAACTCCCCCATGAAATAAAAGAGAGACGACGTATCCTTTATCCCATTTTCAAAAACATAGAGCAGAGAACCAGAATTTTGCTCTTAGTATTAGATAAGCTGTACATAAACAACCAGCTCTTCAGGAACTCAAAGGTTACTATGTGGCTGTGAGTGATTCTGGCTTGCTAAGCTAGTTCCCAATACACAGCATTATGCCACACTACACATTACCACTCTTTTTCTTTATCATCAACTTTTTGAAAATAACTGTTGTTCCTTTTTGGCTCCATCAGGCTACTAGGCCTTGAAAAATACATAACGGGTGAGGTGCCCTTACGGTCCTATAAACTCTTTTTGGTATAGCTTATTTTTGTGCTTCTGGACTCTTGAACTATGCAAATGAAAACGAGTGATTATAGGCAAACTGTTTTACATGATTGCACTGGCATTAAAATGTTAAATGAATGGTTTGGTATTTAGGCCTATTCTTCTTTTTGATCTAAGATGAATGTAGGGAAGTGTCAGTCTACTCTTGCTCCTCCTCTCCAGAGTTCGACATCGTCGGTTTACTAACCTCCAGTCCTGGTAACCCTTTATTATGCGCACCTGAACCTGATCATCAGGCACACCTGAGCCTTTTAACTTCACTGATTACTCCCTCTATATATAGCACTATGTTGTTATTTCCATCAGGAATATTTGACTCTATTTCTATGTTAAGACACATTCCTTTTTTTTGTATCGTTACGTGGTCGTTTATATTAAACTCCCCAACTGCACCTGCTTCCTGAATCCCTGCATCTCTGTTACAGGAAGTCTGAACATTGTTATATTGTGGATACTCTCCTAGCGGATCTGAATCAGAACTAATAGTATTGATAGAGATTATTATTGACTACTTTAAGAAGGTTACAATAAGATATAACCTGTAAATGATTCAATGTTGCTCAAACGCACATCGAAAATCGGTTAGGCCTATGGTCGCCAGGGTTGGTTGAATCCGCCTGCTCGAGGCTGGTAAATTAACACTTGTTCACTCTAATGGCAGGTTAAATTAAGTTGGTTAAGCCAACAGTAACTGGTTTAAGAAAGTACATATTAAACCAGTACTTTTCCATGGGGTCAGACATGTTGATCTTTATTTTATTTTTAGGGTGAATATCAGCTTTAATATTGCAGAAAGATTGAAGCTTCCGTCAATGTAATTGTCTGCATCATTTCCAATCCCCCATATATGTTTTTTTAAATATAAATATATACACATACAAACATACATATATACATACAGTACCAGTCAAGTATGGACACAACTACTCATTCCAGGGTTTTTCTTCATTTTTTACTATTTTCTACATTATGGAATCATGTAGTAACCAAAAAATTGTTCAACAAATCAATATATAAGTTATATTTGACATTCTTCAAAGTTGCCACCCTTCGCCTTGATGTATATATTTGCATATACTGTATATGCAACTTTTCAGGGAAGTCAGGAACCAATATACACAGTCAGTTCTTCAAACAGAAATGTGCATCCTGTAGCACTAATTCCAAAAAGTTTTGGGACACTGTAAAGTCAATGGAGAATAAGATAACCTCCTCCCAGCTGCAAACTGCACTGAGGCTAGGAAACACTGTCACCACTGATAAATCTACGATAATCAAAAATTTCAATAAGCATTTTTCTACGGCTGGCCATGCTTTCCACCTGGCTACCCCTACCCGGTCAACAGCTCTGCACCCCCCACAGCAACTCGCCCAAGCCTCCCCCATTTCTCCTTCACCCAAATCCAGGTAAATGCCGATCTGAAAGAGCAGCAAAATTAAAGAGCTGAAAGGCGGGGATGACCAGTGAAATATACATTTGAAGTTGGAAGTTTACATACACTTAGGTTAGGTCATTAAAACTAGTTTTTCAACAGCTCCACATATTTGTTGTTAACAATCTATGGTTTTGGCAAGTCGGTTAGGACATCAACTTTGTGCATGAAACAAGTAATTTTTCCAACAATTGTTTACAGACAGATTATTTCACTTATAATTCACTGTAACAATTCCATTGGGTCAAAAGTTACATACACTAAGTTGACTGTCCCGTCAAACAGCTTGGAACATTTCAGAAACTTATGTCATGACTTTAGAAGATTCTGATAGACTAATTGACATCATTTGAGTCAATTGGATGTATTTCAAGGCATACCTTCAAGCTCAGTGCCTCTTTGCTTGACATCATAGGTAAATCACAAGAAATCAGCCAAGACCTCAGAAAAAAAGTTGAAGACCTCCACAAGTCTGGTTCATCCTTGGGAGCAATTTCCAAACGCCTGAAGGTACCACGTTCATCTGTACAAACAATAGTACGCAAGTATAAACACCATGGGACCACGCAGCTGTCATACCACTCAGGAAGAAGACGATGTACTGTCTCCTAGAGATGAACGTACTTTGGTGCGAAAAGTGCAAATCAATCCCAGAACAACAGCAAAGGACCTTGTGAAGATGCTGGAGGAAACAGGTACAGAAGTATTTATATCCACAGTAAAACAAGTCCTATATCGTAATATAACCTGAAAGGTCGCTCAGCAAGGAAGAAGCCACTGCTCCAAAACCACCATAAAAAAGCCAGACGACGGTTTGGAACTGCACATGGGGAAATCGTACGTTTTGGAGAAATGTCCTCTGGTCTGATGAAACAAAAATAGAACTGTCTGGCCATAATGACCATCGTTATGTTTGGAGGAAAAAGGGGGAGACTTGCAAGCCGAAGAACTCCATCCCAACCGTGAAGCACGGGGGTGGCAGCATCATGTTGTGCGGGTGCTTTGCTGCAGCAGGGACTGGTGCACTTCACAAAATAGATGGCATCATGAAGGAGTAAAATTATGTGAATATATTGATGCAACATCTCAAGACATCAGTCAGGAAGTTAAAGCTTGGTCGCAAATGGGTCTTCCAAATTTACAATGACCCCAAGTATACTGCCAAAGTTGTGGCAAAATAGCTTAAGGACAACAAACTCAAGGTATTGGAGTGGCCATCACAAAGCCCTGACCTCAATCCTGTAGAACATTTGTGGGCAGAGCTGAAAAAGTATGTGCCGAGCAAGGAGGCCTAAAAATCTGACTCAGTTACACCAGCTCTGTCAGGAGGAAGTGAGCCAAAATTCACCGAATTTATTGTGGGAAGCTTGTGGAAGGCTACACGAAACGTTTGAACCATTGAACAACAACACTTAGGTTTTTACTTCCAGTTTATACACACTATATACCTTTTATGGACACAAAGTATTATACAATAGTTATATTCTGTTTGTTTTTAGTCCTGTCCTTCCGCTACCCTCAACCATCTATTTCTGATGTCCATCCAGTTTGATTTCTATTTGCTATACATATTTTTTTACTCTGGCGTTTCACAAAAGTTCTGAACCTATATACAGACCAAGTATATTTTACATGTGTTATCTTGTTGTTATTAGTCCCACCCTTTAGCTCCATTGAACTCCTCCCATCTATCTCTCAACAGCATCCATTTTGGATTTATATTTGCCATATAGTTTTCAACTTTGCTGTGAGGCTTCAACTGTGTTGATTTGTTTTGTCTACGCTATATCTTTCTCTCTCCACATTTTGTAAAACATCCTAAGCGTTGGAACAGCAACACTGGTGCAAAAGGGGATGTCCTGGAATAATACTTTATTTAGATCTAAAGTTTAAATGTGACTCGTTTCAGGAAACTAGGCAGATGTCTTACGTCACTACTTCACAGGAGTGGCATTTGAACTTTAAAAAAAAATTCCACAGAATTGCCTTCTGGAACGTCATTTTCATGTGCCTTAATAACAAACTTGTATTAAATCCATAAATAGATGTAGATGTAAGATGTAACAACAAAATAAAAATGTTTAAAAAAGTGTATTTTTGTCGTCCGAAGTGGACCCATATTCATCAATTTATAAGTTTGTGATTTTTTGCCATTTTCTTTCATTCAATATGAACAGGGAATGGATCCACACAAGCTTACCCTAATAGGATCTTAATATTCACAGAATAAGCCCTAGCTGACTCCTCTTACGTACATCTGTGCAGCACACAGACATGGCTACTTTCTTAACAGTTAATTATTAATAAGGACCAGGCTTCATGTTAGCGCTGCTTCTGACAACACATGCATTAGAAATAAATCAGCACGTACTTCTGTGTGTAAGAGTGATCTGTTCAACATCAGCAACATGTTCAAATACTGTTTTAAATAGTGTAGTAGACTGCATGTCGAGGATCATACTGCGAATCTGCAGTAAGGCAAAATTATCATTCAGTCGATCCAGGATTCTGAAATTATACAATCTTTTTTTGCAAAATCTACAATTACCTGCATATTATGAAGGGGCTTGCAAATTTTACAAATCACTGCACTATTTCCACATAAGAGTCAAATCATTGCAATATTATCGCATAAAACTGAACAATCAGCGTAATACAAAAAGAGGGCTTGCAATTTCAACCAATCACTGCAAATTTACCGCATAATTTGGTTCAATCAAGCCACACGTCCGCAAACATTTTCCCTCGTCAGCACATTTTCACGACAAATTGGACAAAATCATTGCATATTGCCATGTAAAATGTCAGGATTTCTGCAGTAAAATGAAGTATTTTGGTCTGCAAATATCACACAAAAAATCATGCAAAATCATAGAGGGACTGTAGTGTTAGTGCGTACAGGGTCTTCCTCCCACACTTGAATTCTCAACAGGATGAAAATTCATGGTGTTATCGCACAGATTATTTGCGGATTGAAAGAGAATGGCTATTTTAGGAGCACCATTATGCATACTGTAAACAGCTCGCAATGTGCAAGAAAGCACGCAGAATGTACCGTAATGGTGAGGAAGTTTTAGCATGTCATAGACTGAGTGGGCCACGTCTCAGAGTTGATGTGAAGCACAGAAATGCTGCAGAAGGCTCATATATTAAGTGCCACTTTCCCCCGAAAGTCTAGTATGTTGTTACATAATGGCCGATCAGTGCCCATTAAACCTGCAACTCTACTTCACATTCACGAAAAGAGCCGTAGATATATTATTAATGTATTACACAAGTTTATGGTGACTAATAAGGCCCTCACAGGTGAAAGAATGGATGCTCCCTTACCACATATTAAAAATCCATATCAAATTCATCATTAATTAAAACCAGCAAAGGGGTAGTGCCGTAAATAAAAGTAATGTGCGTCTTGTATCCAGTAAAGAGAAGTGATAAGACTTGATGTTCATAAAATTGCAGATCATTTCTTAAGATGAAGGGGATTGTTACGCAAATGTGTCAAACTTGGTTTTATTAATCACTGCTTCATATTAAAAATTTAGCAATACTATATCTTTATGTGGTTTTGTAGGATCTAAGGTAGGCCAAAAACATACAGTATACTGTACATTTACCCAGTTTCTCTTTCACCATGGGGTCAGGCACCATTTTGTTTTTTAACAAGCACAGGATTCTCTCCACTTATTTATATACACTGAGTGTACAAAAACATTAGGGGCACCTTCAAGTTCCTTGGTGTCCACATCACCAACTAACGAACATTGTCCAAGCACAACAAGACAGTCGTGACGAGTGCACGAAAAAAAACTATTCCTCTCAGGAGACTGAAAAGATTTGGCATGGTTCTTCAGATCCTCAAAAGGTTCTACAGCTGCACCATCGAGAGCATCCGGACTGGTTGCATCACTGCCTGGTATTGCAACTGCTCGACCTCCGACCGTAAGGCACTACAGAGGGTAGTGCAAACGGCCCAGTACATCACTGGGGCCAAGTTTCCTGCCATCCAGGACCTCTATACCAGGCGACGCAAGAGGAAGGACTCCAGCCACCCTAGTAATAGACTGTTCTCTCTGCTACCACACGGCAAGCGGTACCGAAGCGCCAAGTCTAGGTCCAAGAGGCTTCTAAACAACTTCTACCCTCAAACCATAAGACTTCTGAACACCTAATCAAATGGCTACCCAGACTATTTGAATTGACCCCCCCCCCCATCTTTTACACCACTGCTACCTTCATGTACAACTAACCGGTGCCCCGCACACTGACTCTGTACCGGTACCCCCCTAAATATAGTATTGCTATTGTTATTTTACTGCTGCTCTTTAATTACTTGTTACTTTTATTTATTGTTCTTATCCATATTTTTTTTTTTTTTTTTAAGTGCATTGTTGGTTAGGGGCTCGTAAGTAAGCATTTCACTGTAAGGTCTACATCTATTGTTTTTGCCGCATGTGACTAATAAAATTTGATTTGATTTCACCTTCCTAATATTGAGTGGCACTCCCTTTTGCCCTCAGAACAGCTTCAATTCGTCAGCTGTTAAAGAACAGAGTCAAATGAAGGCCGTGTTCCATTGATGTCACACTTACATATCTTCTATATTTGAGAGATGTCTACAAACAGCACATACAGTGCATTCAGAAAGTATTCAGACACCTTTGCTTTTTCCACAGTGACATTACAGCCTTATTCTAAAATGGATTAAATAAAAAAAATACTCATCAATCTACACACAATACCCAATAATGACGAAGCGAAAACAAGTTTAGAAATTATTGCTAATTTATAAAAAATTTAAAAATGAAATTCCTTATTTACATAAGAATGGAAGAAGTTTGGAATCACTAAGACACAGCCTAGAGTTGGCCGCTCGGCCAAACCGAGCCATCGTGGGAGAAGGGCCTTGGTCAGGGAGGTGACCAAGAACCCGATGGTCACTCTGACAGAACTCCAGAGTTTCTCTGTGGAGATGGGAGAACCTTCTAGAAGGACAACCATCTCTGCAGCACTTGACCAATCAGACTTTTATGGTAGAGTGGCCAGACGAAAGCCACTCCTCAGTAAAAGGCACATGACAGCTCAGTTGGTTTGCCAAAAGGCACCTAATGGACTCTCAGACCATGATAAACAAGATTCTCTGGTCTGATGAAACCAAGAATCAACTCTTTGGCCTGAATGCCAAGCGTCACGTCTGGAGGAAACCTGGTACCATCCATACGGTGAATCATGGTGGTTGCAGCATCATGCTGTATGGATGTTTTTTAGCAGCAGGGACTGGGAGACTAGTCAGGATCAAGGGAAATGAACAGAGAGATCCTTGATGAAAACCTGCTTCAGAGCTCTCAGGACCTCAGACTGGGGCAAATGTTCACCTTCCAACAGGACAACAAGCCAAGACAACGCAGGAGTGGTTTCGGGACAAGTCTCTGAATGTCCTTGAGTGGCCCATCCAAAGCCCGGACTGGAACCTGATCGAACATCTGGAGAGACCTGCAAATAGCTGTTCAGGGACGCTCCCCATCCAACCTGACAGAGCTTGAAAGGATCTGCAGAGAATAATGGGAGCTTGTAGAGTCATAACCAAAAAGACTCTAGGCTGTAATTGCTGCCAAAGGTGCTAAAACCAAGTACTGTGTAAAGGGTCTGAATACTTATGTAAATGTGATATTTCAGGTTTGTATTTGTAATAAAAACCTCTTTTTGCTTTGTCATTATGGGGTCATTATTGTGTGTAGATAAAAAAAAATATGGAAAAAGTCAAGGGGTCTGAATACTTTCCGAATGCACTATATCATCTACTCATGGCTCCCGAGTGGTACAGCGGTCTAAGGCACTGCATCTCAGTGCTAGAGGTGTCACTACAGAACCTGGTCCAATCCCGGGCTGTATCTCAACCGGCTGTCATCAGGAGTCCCATAGGGAGGCGCACAATTGGCCCAGCGTCGTCCGGGTTAGGGGAGGGATTTGCCAGGGTAGGCCGTCATTGCAAAATAAGATTTTGTTCTTAACTGACTTGTCTTGTAAAATAAAGGTTAAATAAAAATAATTTAAAAAATTCCAGGTGGAGACTACTAAGCAGAGAAGTGTGTGTCTGCCTGCTTGTGTGCATGTTTGTGCATGCATGAGGGAATAACTGAAATGGCATCACTCTATACTACATGTGTTTTGTCTTACATATTGTTTACATTTTTTCATTCGCAAACTCAGAGCTTGTGATATGGGATGCCACATGGAGAAGATGTATTTTGCTATGGGGAAAAAACAGCTGTTTTATCCCTAAAAAATATCAAACAACATGTCAAAAATATGAACAGTCCCAGATTAAGCCGTATACTTGAACAAGAAAGAGGAAAATCATTGTAACCATGTAAAGAAGGAGATGGGATTGAGAAGACTTCATGACCATGAATATATAAAGGCTGTTTTCTAGAGAGCCAGCAATGCAGTGTGTTGGCCACAGTTGAATATGTCAAATCCATCTAAATGCATGGATTCAGGAATTCATTTGCATTCCAATTGAACAATTCCAAATAAAACTGACTGGAAGTGAAATGGAATTGACCCCAACAATACATAGGATCATCTATCTAACTATTAACATCAGGGTGATATCTAAGAGATGTGAAGTTCCTGTATACCCAAAGTAGTCCTATTACAACCAGAAAAAATAACAACCGAGATAACACTGAACTCGCTCAACCCTTACCGAAAAGTCACATGTGGAAAATCATTTGAAACCATGTGGTTTTGTAACACTTCACATGTGGATCGTTTACACATGATTTTTAACAGGCGATGCCCTGCAAACAAAAATGAGTCATTAGGATGTCGCCGGAACTTCATGAGTCTTTTCAACTCACGTATTTGACACACTTGATTACATTGTGTGTGTTTATTTATACAGTAATTATTATTGAATATGTCCTCACCTGGGATTTGAACTCACAACCTCTCGTTTCACAGCATTCAGAGCTTCCTGCTACGCCACCATGTCTGTGTCAATAATGGATTACACCTGTATTCCTACCCTTGGACTTCAAATTTAATCTCAACTTTGTTAAAAATACACTCAAGAACAACTATTATATTTATCATAGTGATTCAGGAGTAACATTAAAACAGAATAATATGCCCCTTCAACATTAGACAACTATACAGATTGCTGAAACTAAAATAGCATTGCAGATGGCACTCTTTTGCTAAGTGCAGAGTTGTATTAAAGGTAATCTGCAGGGAACTTCTGAGAATGCTCCAGACTTTGTGGCACAGCAGAATGATGAGTGTACCCCACATCTAGAGGCTGTGAGGTCAAATCTCATGTCAAATGTAATAATATTGATTAAATATGTTTACACTATTTTAGCTGAGCACTGTACCACTTACCTTAAAACCCCCATACCATGTCATTGCTTCCCTTTAAAAAAAACACGCACAATGTGCAGTTTCACATGTGGAAATCTGATTTTCAAATGTGAAATAGCTGTTTTCACATGTTGAGCTGAAATTTTCACAAGCAAAAACAAAGGAGACGTCAGTTGTTCACATGTGAAACCATATGTTCACATGTATTACATTTAGAGTATATGTGTTAACACAACCTTTTCACATGTGAGGAGAATAAACTATTTTCACCTCACATGTGAATTGCAGATTTGCATGGGAAATTTGCATTTTCACATGCAAAAAACTTTCACGTGAAAACCTAGCTCTTACATGTGGAATTTCATTTGCAGTGTCGCATGTGAAAACCTTTCAAATGTTATTACGTTTAGTTTCATGGTATCACATGTAAAAAATGTGCATCCTGATGTTGTCACATTTATTTCACATGAGATCATGTTTTCACGTTCTCAAATGTTTTCACATGTGTAGTTTCATGTTATCACATGGTGCTTTTATATTTTGTCATATGTTATCACATTACAGTTTTTTTCAATTGCAAACAAGCATCGGTCAATACTGAAGCCACTTTTTCAAAACTCTTCACATAGTCTGCATTACCAACATGCATCTTGGCCAAACCGTTAATCTCACCTCCAAAACCAAAACACTTCATACATGTCTCAAAATAAGCTTGTTTGACCATAACACTGGCCACGACTCTCACTCAGAAAGCGTACATTGTCACTCATAACACATCGACCTGAAAAACACTGACAACAGGGAACATTACATAAATGATGAACTGTTCTCTTTGAAGTTTGAAGGATTTTTCACATAAATCAGTATTTCATTGTAGAATAAGAATAACACCTTTTCACTTTATTGACTGTACTAAAGTATATGTTGCCAGAATGAAATCAGAAAAACACCAATTTGCTTCAATAGCCTTTATTTTTTTCTATATCTCTGCATTTAGTAATTTACTTGTGAAAAATAAAAAGTTGAAACAAAAAACGAATTCCTGAAATTCCAGGGCTGCAATAATAATAATTTAAAAAAACATCAACATGTATAGCATAATCACTCATTCTGTACAGTACTGTGGGGGTTCTAGTTCTGCCTCTCTCCTGCATTTGGCCACAAGTTCTCATCAACATCTCATGTCTTCTCTGGTGATGCATCTTGGAAAGTGTCTTCTGGAATGTCTAATCCAACCCCGGCAGTCTTCAGGAGAAGAGTCTCCACACCCCACATTCATGGCCTCCAGTAAGGACATCTGGTCATGTGGATGGTGGTCATAAACCTTCCACCTCCACGCAGAGAAAAACTCCTCTATGGGTTTTGGGAAGGGGGAGTATGGAGGCAGGAATAGTACTGACATCCTGGGATGTGCAGCAAACCAGTCTTTGACTACAACAACAAAGGTAGGGGAGTTTCTTGCCCCTCTCTCCTCCGCTGGCACAAGTCGATTATGCAGGTCATCCAGAAAATAAATGACCCCCTCTGTATTGTGGGGGCCAATAAGTGGTTTGTGTAAGAGCAAACCATCATTGGACAGTGCTGCACACATTGTGATGTTAGCTCCTCTCTGGCCTGGGACATCCATGTTTGCCCTCTGTCCAATAACATTTCTTCCCCTGTGGCGTGTTTTTGTCATGTTGAATCCAGCTTCATCCACAAAGATGAATGTATATGCAGTGTGTCTGGCTTCCTTCTCCATTACTCTCTAAAATATAGTAAATCCACAGTTTTATAGTACTTTACATTATGCATAGCTGTGTATGTACCCTGTTTGGTTATTGAACAGACATCTTACCTCGACATATTGATACCGGAGCTCTTTCACACGTTCACCGTTTCTCTCAAAGGGTTCAACTCCTTATTTATGTTTCTCTAGGACTCTGGCAATTGTCGTTGTGCTGACCGTATTCACATTCCCAAAAGTGATATCGTCTGCCAGCACTCTGTCCTGAATTTCCCACAGTTTTCTTGCATTGTTGCCAATTACCATGTCAACAATAGCAATTTCCTGCACATCTGATAATATTCTTTCTCTCCCTCCTGTGGGAGCAACCTTTGGATCCTACTGAAAACATAAAACAATAAATATATTTCAAAATGTCAGTACATGTAAAAATGTGAACATACTGTATTGTACTGTAATGTATAGTTAAATTATCATTGAAGGATGCACATCTCACCTGTTGTTTTGCCGGATAATTCGTACTATTAATGCCTCTGTTGAACGCTGCAGATTTGGTTGCACCCTTAAACCGGCCTCTCTCAAAGAGAGACCATGGTTTACAACATGGTCAATAATTGTGGCCACTTTTCTATATGTTTCAATCTGGTTACTGCAGAAATGCATGACATTTGCCATCACTCTGTTTTGTATGTGTTTTTAAAAGTTTTGGAGACCGTGTGTACCATTTGAAAACATGTGCTGCAACTATATAGTTTTGCAGGTGGTGGAGTATGAATGAGAAAAGAGTTCATGGATTTCAGAGAATGTGGTCATTGAACACATTTTGTGTGAAAGCAAGGAAACATGATTCACAGTTTGGTCCACATACACTTCTGTTCCGCTGACTGTGTGAAGAGTTTTCACCAATGCATGTTAGCAATTGAAAAAAAAACTAACTTCACATAAGATCATGTGTTATTCATGTGGCTTTTCCATCTAAAATGACACAGAATATTTCAGTTATTCTTCCTTTGTTAACTGTTCCATGAAATTTGTGCAGAACTTTTAAAAAGTGTCTTCTGAGAAGCTCCTTACTTTCAGGTTAGCTGGAAATTGCATGTGATTGCTAAACATGCTTTCTGAGGGCTTTTATGATAATGGAGGGCTTTTATGATAATCCACTATGCTGATCTTAACCCTGCTGTGCACCGTATGCTAATAGTAAGTGAATTAAATATCATTAGCCAGCTCCTTGGGGAAGATTGCTTATGGAAGTACACTAACCAGAGCTAAGCTAAGATACGAACTTGCTGCAGGGATGGAAAGTTCTCCACTAACTAACTACCCTGATTCATAACTATTTTCAAGTTAGAAAAATGTGTAGAATGCCTATTGAGGATTTTTGATAGATGAGGACTCTAAAAAGGTTATCTAATGGAAGAATCACTACTATCGCCTTGGCTCAATTACAGATCACTCACTAAGAAATAGGATAACATGAGTTTAATTCTTTCATTCATATTTGCATGATCAAATGTTGTTGATTTGTTTAGATTTTTGGCAGTTGTTTCGAGTTCTCGTTCGATGACAAACAATGAAAATGTTAGGTGAAATTTGCTGTTGCAAGGGAGAACAGCAGAAGTCTCTGATTGGTTCAATGAAAAGAAAGAGAGGCACTGAAAGTGATGATCTAAGCTTGTAAAAAAAGGGTAAAATGAGAACAAAAACAAAAAAAGAAAGACAATTGGAGATCAGTCAACCTAAGAGTGCTGACTCGGCATGATCAATCAATCAATGCAGCAGGAGTCACAGCAGTCAATGAGGAAGGAGAAGGGTGGGATAAGGTCTTGAAATCTACATGGTTCTGTGTGTCTTGTTGCACCACATTGTGTGTGTGTGTGTGTGTGTGTGTGTGTGTGTGTGTGTGTGTGTGTGTGTGGGGGGGGAGTGAAAGAGTGAGAGAGTAAGAAAGTGGTTGAAAGGATACATGACATGTCATATGATTTTACTGCTGATAGGTAGAACACACACACACATGAGGGGAACACAAGATACCAAGTGTAGAAACATCCCACCTGCTGAAGTCGTCTCCTCCTCACCATCTGCTGCTGTAGAGATAGAGGGAGGGAAAAGGGGAGGAAGGGAGAAAAGAGAGAAAGAGATATAATTGTGAGGTAATTAGATAGAATTTAATGGTGTAACTCCATCATGAACACTGAATGTTTTTCATTTGCAATAAACTCAATCGTATGAGTGACAAACACTCAGTTACAGTGCCTTGCAAAAGTATTCATCCCCCTTGGCGTTTTTCCTATTTTGTTGCATTACAACCTGTAATTTAAATAGATTTTTATTTGGATTTCGTGTAATGGACATACACAAAATAGTCCAAATTGGTGAAGTGAAATGGAAAAAAAATTACTGGCGCGTGCATATGTATTCACCCCCTTTGCTTTTAAGCCCCTAAATACGATCTGTTGCAACCAATTATCTTCAGAGGTCACATAATTAGTTAAATAAAGTCCAACTGTGTGCAATCTAGGTGTCACATGATCTCAGTATATGGGTTAGATTCCCATGGGGGACCAGTATGAAAATGTACGCTCCGGATAAGAGTGCCTGCTATATGACAAAAAAACATATATTAGACTAATAATTCAAAGAGCAGACTGGGACAAGAGTGTCCCTGGTGTGTTATCCACACCAAACAACATCATTGTGCGCGTCATACACTTACCACTTAATTTTGGGTTGACAATTAGACTATAGTTGCTATATATTACTGTCAAAACACACATCTTCATGTGCACTAACTAATATCATGGGCTACATAATTTGGGGGTCAACACCTGAGGAAGTGGAAACACATTAACTAAATAGATTGCTAACTTGAAATGTAATACCCGATGCTACTAGCTACAGTTGAAGTTTACATATACTTTAGCCAAATACATTTAAACTCAGTTTTTCACAATTCCTGACATTTAATCATAGTAAAAAGGTCAGGTCAGGTCTTAGGTCAGTTAGGATCACCACTTTATTTTAAGAATGTGAAATGTCAGAATAATAGTAGAAATAATGATTTATTTCAGCTTTTATTTCTTTCATCACATTCTAAGTGGGTCAGAAGTTTACGTACACTCAATTAGCATTTGGTAGCATTGCCTTTAAATTGTTTAAATTGGGTCAAATGTTTCGGGTAGCCTTCTACAAGCTTCTACAAGAAGTTGAGTGAATTTTGGCCCATTCCTCCTSACAGAGCTGGTGTAACTGAGTTAAGTTTGTAGGCCTCCTTGCTCGCACAAGCTTTTTCAGTTCTGCCCACAACTGTTCTATAGGATTAGGGTCAGGGCTTTGTGATGGCCACTCAAATACCTTGACTTTGTTGTCCTTAAGCCATTTTGCCACAACTTTGGCAGTATGCTTGGGGTCTTGTTCATTTGGAAGACCCATTTGCAACCAAGCTTTAACTTCCTGACTGATGTCTTGAGATGTTGCTTTAATATACATACATCATTTTCCTCCCTCATGATGCCATCTATTTTGTGAAGTACACCAGTCCCTGCTTCAGCAAAGCACCCGCACAACATGATGCTGCCAGCCCCGTGCTTCACGGTTGGGATGGTGTTCTTCGGGCTCACCATTTTTCCTCCAAACATAACGATGGTCATTATGGCCAAACAGTTCTACTTTTGTTTCATCAGACCAGAGGACATTTCTTTAAAAAGTACGATCTTTGTCCCCATGTGCAGTTGCAAACAGTAGTCTGGCTTTTTAAGACAGTTATGGAGCAGTGGCTTCTTCCTTGCTGAGCGGCCTTTCAGGTTATGTCAATATAGGACTTGTTTTACTGTGGATATAGATACTTTTGTACCTGTTTCCTCCAGCATCTTCACAAGGTCCTTCGCTGTTGTTTTGGGATTGATTTGCACTTTTCGCACCAAAGTACATTCATCTCTAGGAGACAGAACGCGTCTCCTTCCTGAGCGCTATGACGGCTGCGTGGTCCCATGGTGTTTATACTTGCGTACTATTGTTTGTACAGATGAACGTGGTACCTTCAGGCGTTTGGAAAATTCTCCCAAGGATGAACCAGACTTGTGGACGTCTCCAATTTTTTTCCTGAGGTCTTGGCTGATTTCTTTTGATTTTCCCATGATGTCAAGCAAAGAGCCACTGAGTTTGAAGGTAGGCCTTGAAATACATCTACACCTCCAATTGACTAAAATGATGTCAATTAGCCTATCAGAAGATTCTAAAGCCTTAGAGCTGTTTAAACCTCAGTCAACTTAGTGTATATAATCTTCTGGCCCACTGGAATTGATACAGTAAATGATAAGTGAAATAATCTGTCTGTAAACAATTGTTGGAAAAATTACTTGTCATGCATAAAAAATATGTCCTAACCGACTTGCCAAAACTATAGTTTGTTTACAAAAAATGGTGAAGTGGTTGAAAAAACGAGTATATTGACTCCCACCTAAGTGTATGTAAACTGCCGACTTCAACTGCGTCTATTCATCCAAAAGAAAATGTAATGTCCTAAAATAACTTTGCAGCTTAGGCTAATACCTTTAAGAAATATAGATCTACAGTGCCTTTCAAAAGTATTCATCACCCTTGGCAATTTTCCTATTTTGTTGCATTACAACCTGTAATTTAAATGGATTTTTATTTGGATTTCATGTAATGGACATACACAAAATAGTCCAAATTGGTGAAGTGAAATGAAAAAAATGACTCGTCTCAAACAATTTGTGTGTGCATACGTATTCAACCCCTTTGCTATGGAGCCCCTAAATAAGATCTTGTGCCACATGATCTCAGAATATATACACCTGTTCTGAAAGGCCCCAGAGTCTGCAATACCACCAAGCAAGCGGCACCATGAAGATCAAGGAGCTTTCCAAACAGGTCAGGGACAAAGTTGTGGAGAAGTACAGATCAGGGTTGGGTTATAAAAAAATATACGAAACTTTGAAAATCCCACGGAGCACCATTAAATCCATTATTAAAAAATGTAAAGACTATGGCACCACAACAAACCTGCCAAGAGAGGGCCGCCAACAAAAACTCACGGACAAGGCAAGGACGACATTAATCAAAGAGGCAACAAAGAGATCAAAGATAACCCTGAAGGAGCTCCAAAGCTCCACAGCGGAGATAGGAGTATCTGTCCATAGGACCACTTTAAGCCGTACACTCCACAGAGCTGGGCTTTACGGAAGAGTGGCCAGAAAAAGCCATTGTTTAAAGAAAAAAATAAGCAAACACGTTTGATGTTCGCCAAAAGGCATTTGGCAGACTCCCCAAACATGGAAGAAGGTAATCTGGTCAGATGAGACTTAAATGTAGCTTTTTGGCCATCAAGGAAAACGCTATGTCTGGTGCAAACCCAACACCTCTCATCATCCATAGAACACCATCCCCACAGTGAAGCATGGTGGTGACAGCATCATGCTGTGGTGATGTTTTTCATCGGCAGGGACAGGGAAACTGGTCAGAATTCAAGGAATAAAAGATGGCGCTAAATACAGGGAAATTCTTGAGGCAAACCTGTTTCAGTCTTCCAGAGATTTGACTGGGACAGAGGTTCTCCTTCCAGCAGAACAATGACCCTAAGCATACTGCTAAAGTAACACTCTGGTGGTTTAAGGGGAAACATTTAAATGTCTTGGAATGGCCTAGTCAAAGCCCAGAAGCCAATCCAATTGAGAATCTGTGGTATTACTTAAATATTGCTGTACACCAGCGGAACCCATCCAACTTGAAGGAGCTGGAGCAGTTGTACCTTGAAGAATGTGCAAAAATCCCAGTGGCTATATGTGCCAAGCTTATAGAGACATACCCCTAGAGACTTGCAGCTGTATTTGTTGCAAAAGATGGCTCTACAAAGTATTGATTTGGGGGGGTGAATAGTTATGCACGCTCAAGTTCAGTTTTCAGTGTCACAAGAAAAAATATTTTGCATCTTAAAAGTGGTAGACATGTTGTTTAAATCAAATGATACAAACCCCCCAAAAATCTATTTTAATTCCAGGTTGTAAGGCAACAAAATAGGAAAAATTCCAAGGGGGGTGAATAGTTTCGCAAGCCACTGTATGCCCTCGCAATGGCCGGGGCGCATTTGAATGTGAGTTTGCATGACCGGCCGGCCGTTGATCAGCAAAAGGCTCATTATATAGTTGACAAAAATACAAACCCTATGTGTGAAGTGTTGGTTTCATAAGCTCAATATAAAATAACTCAGAAATGTTTTATATAAACCAAACGCTTATTTCTCTCAAATTCTGTGCACAAAGTAGTTCACATTCCTGTTAGAGTATTTCTTATTTGCCAAAATAATCCATCCACCTGACAGGTGTGGCATATCAAAAAGCTGATTAAACAGCACGATCATTACACATGGGCATCTTGTGCTGGGGACAATAAAAGACTACTCTGAAATGGGCAGTTTTGTCACACAACACAATGCCACAGATGTCTCAAGTTGAGCCAGCGTACAATTGGCATGCTGACTGCAGGAATGTCCAACAGAGCTGTTGCCAGATAATTTAAGCCACCTCCAACGTTGTTTTGGAGAATTTGGCAGTACGTCCAACCGGCCTCACAACTGCAGACCAGGTGTAATCACGCCAGTCCAGGACCTCCACATCCATCTTTGTCACCTGTGGGATCATCTGAGACCAGTCATCCAGACAGCTGATGAAACTGTGGATTTGCACAATTGACAAAGGCCAATATACCTTTACCAACACCTCGCTGTATTTTGATACTTTGGCTAAATAGCCCAGTGTTTATTTATTTTATTTATTTACAAAACAAATTCAAATAGGAATAAAAATCACTGAATTACAAAAATATCCTCCTATCCTCTATATGTAATTATTGGCGGAGAGTCACGGCATATACTGAAGGCCTACCGTAAGCAACATGAGTCTCACTAGTGTTGAGTAATGTGCTGTTAAAAGTGGTGTAGGTCCTTTTTATTTAAAGAGCACATTGAAGTTAGAAGCAATTGGATTTGAAGCAGTAGTCTACAACTATTTTAGCACTGTTTCGCGCTGCTCTGAGACAAGCATGGCGACTGTTCTTGATAAAGCAATGACATTTTTATTTTCACTGAATTGAACCCCGGTCTCCTGCGTGCCCACACAACACAGGGATTCTTTAGCTAAGTAGCCCAATACTGTACTCCCGACCGTCATGTTGTACAGCTCCATATTTTCCGTTCCATCCTAACGGAAACCCAGAGGGTTTTTCTTAGAATAGAAACACCATAATATTAATCAAATTAATTATGCAAGTACCAGTCAAAAGTTTGTAAATACCTACTCATTCTAGGATTTTTCTTTATTTGGACTATTGTCTACATTGTAGAATAATAGCGAAGACATCACAACAGTGAAATAACACATATGGAATCAGTTAAGAACATATTCTTATTTACATAGACAGCCTACTCTTTCCTACCCCATTCCTACCCCCTGGTCTACCACATACCCACATTCTCTAGTACAGCCATTATTGAAGGCTATCAAAAACTTCTCAAAGATGCTCTCTGGTGGTCAAACTAGCACTAACAAGCATAAACGGTACCAGTGGTTCACACTTAAATAACGTGCCATAGAATTCTGCGGCACCATGCAAGCTGTGCCGCAGTACGCTGCAACTTTTAAAGGAGGAACCACTGTACAGTACCAGTCAAAAGTTTGGACATACCTGCTCATTCTATATTTATTTTTTTGTTGTTGCTATTTTCTACATTGTAGAATATTAGTGGAGACAGCAAAACTATGAAGTAACACATATGGGATCACGTAGTAACCAAAAAAGTGTTAAACAAATCAAAATGTAATTTATATTTGAGATTCTTCAAATAGCCACGCTTTGCCTTGATGACAGCTTTGCACACTCTTGGCATTCTCTCAACCAGCTTCATGAGGTAGTCACCTGGAATGAAAAGTATTCTTAAAAGTTAATTTGTGGAATTTCTTTCCTTCTTAATGCGTTTGAGCTTATCAGTTGTGTTGTGACAAGGTAGGGGTGGTATACAGAAGATAGCCCTATTTGGTAAAAGACCAAGTCCATATTTTGGCAGGAACAGTTCAAATAAGAAAAGAGAAATTACAGTCCATCAGTACTTTAAGACATGAAGGTCAGTCAATCTGGAAAATGTCAAGAACTTTGAAAGTTTCTTCAAGTGCTATGATGAAACTGGTTCTCATGAGGACCACCACAGGAAAGGAAGACCCAGAGTTACCTCTGCTGCAGAGGATAAGTTCATTAGAGTTACCAGCGTCAGAAATTGCAGCCCAAATAAATGCTTCATAGAGTTTAAATAACAGACACATCTCAAGATCAACTGTTCAGAGGAGATTGCATGAATCAGGCCTTCATGGTTGAATTTCTGCAAAGAAACCACTACTAAAGGACACCAATAAGAAGAAGAGACATGCTTGGGCCAAGAAACACAAGCAATTGACATTAGGCCAGAGGAAATCTGTCCTTTGGTTTGATGAGTCCAAATTTGAGATTTTTGGTTCCAACCGCCGTGTCTTTGAGAGATGCAGCGTAGGTGAACAGTTGATCTCCGAATGTGTAGTTCCCACCGCGGAGAATGATGTTTGATGGTGTGGGGGTGCTTTGCTGGCGACACTGTTTGTGATTTACTTAGAGTTCAAGGCACACTTAACCATAATGGCTACCACAACATTCTGCAGTGATACGCCATCCCATCTGGTTTGCGCTTAGTGGGTCTATCATTTGTTTTTCAACAGGACCATATACCAACCCACCTCCAGGCTGTGTAAAGGCTATTTGACCAAGAAGGAGAGTGATGGAGTGCTGCATCAGATGACCTGGCCTCCACAATCACCCAACCTCAATCCAATTGAGATGGGTTCGGATGAGTTGTACCGCAGAGTGAAGGAAAAGCAGCCAACAGCTGCTCAACATATTTACATTTTTTAAATGTTTTTATTTAACTTTTACTTAACTGGGCAAGTCAGTTTAAGAACAAATTCTTATTTACAATGACGGCCTACCTTGGCCAAACCCTAACCCGGACGACGCTGTGCTAATTGTGCGCCACCCTATGGGACTCCAAGTCACAGCCGGCTGTGATACAGCCTACAGAGTCTGTAGTGACGTCTCTAGCACTGAGATGGTTAAGCTGGTTGAGAGAATGCCAAGAGTGTACAAAGGGTGGCTACTTTGAAGAATCTAAAATAGAAAATATATTTTAATTTGTTTAACAATTTTTTGGGTTACTACATTATTCCATATGTGTTATTTCATAGTTTTGATGTATTCACTAATATTCCACTATGTAGAAAATAATGAAAAACCCTTGAATGAGTAGGTGTGTCCAAACTTTTGACTGGTACTGTTTAAAACACAATTTCGGAAAAAGTCCACCCAACTAAAATAATTCTTCAGCCTATCTGGTCTTTGCCAGAATTGCCAGATGGCCAATCTGGGTGTATTGAATGCATTTTCTGTGGTGTTATTGATGTAAACATTATATTGCAATCTAAGGAGAGTATGTCTGTATTTCTCAGGGGTTGAGGGCCTGTCTAATAATAAGGAGAGGACTCTCGAATTATGATACAATTTTATGTGCACTAATGTGCACGTTTTCATCTTAAACACTGTATACTAATGAAATATTAGCATATGGGAAGGGTAGGGAGCAGAGAGAGAGAACAAGAACAGCTCCTGACTTCTTATAACTTTCTTGTTAAGAGTGAGATTAACAAGATAAAATTTGCAAAAAATATATAGGTAATCAAATTGTAAAACTGAAGATCAACACAGGAGGAAAAGATTGACAGAGTTAAAAGACCAATCTTAATTGTGCTAGATAGCCAAATAAAAATTTGTCAGCTAGTTTACGTCTAGCTCTAACTGGTGGTAACCATAGCAACATGGCCACTGAGGCAGCTATCAGCACCAGTAGCAGCAGCAGAGACTGAGAGACTTTCCTACCTTTCTTTTTTTTTTACAGAAATCAAATCAGAGACGGGAAGAATCAATTTTAAACAGAGAATTCTGAGGGAGAAGGCGGAAACTTTGTTTGACGACTGCTCACACAAATGGACTGTTACAAACCTGTTATTTTACACAGACCACACCAGGCATTTCAGCTATACAACGAAAAGGACCAGGAAAAGAGGTTTCTGATGGTAAACATGTACCAGAACGGCACTGTCATGATCCACGGCAGTGAGGCTTCACTCAGCTCTTTGGTACAGGACTTCCTCACCCTAGGAAAGATAACGGAAACCAAAAAGGACAAGAACAGCACTCCGACCTCTCCCTCACCTCAGGCACTCCAACAGCAGGAACCCAGGCCCAGACCCACACAACAGGTCTATCCTGTTGAGCAGCACCCAAGCTACACCACCTCCAACCCAGAAACAGCACTTCTACCGGACCAGATCAACCAGTGCAGGACCCAGCTGAAGAACTCTGTCCAGGAGCTGAGAGAGAGCCTTCCCACAGCGCTTAAGGAGGTAAAGGCCACCATGAGGAGAGAGCTAGTGCAGGTAAAGGAGGAGATGGCAAATTAGTTGTCTGTCATCAAGAGGGTGCTGCAGCACAGAGAACAGCCCCACTGACCAACCCTCGCCTACAACCTCCCCCATACGACCACCCTTTACCCCCAGTCAACAAGGAGGCTCAAATCGGGACAAACACTACAGAGAGAAGCTCTCTGCCCCCCCCCCCCCCTATACCCCCCACACACCCCTTCGTACCCCAGCACCACACCGTAAACCCACTACTCTGGTAAAACCCACTGCGGTGGCCATCCTCAGAGACCCCAACAGAGCACTGGACCACCAAGGAGCCCCAGGCCCCCTCAATGCCCCACCAGACCCAGCATACCCCACAGGCCCCACCCACCACCAGAGCATCACCACCTACATCGGCTCAGCCAGACTGGAACGGGCCCAGACTACTACCCCACACCAGACCACCACCTCTACCAGACCAGAGAGGAAGCCCCCCCGGCCCCCCTCCACTCCACAGGGCCCAACAGCAGGACCAGTTCAGCATGGTCATCAGAGGACAGGTGAACTTTGTAGGATTGAGTGAGATTAAACAGCTCATCTGCACTAAACTGCACTAAACACACACACACACATCACACCTATTGTACTGAAAGTTTACTTGTTCAATTAATAGGAATATGTATATACACTACTGTTTAAAAGTTTGGGGTCAAATAGAAATGAAAGAAAAGCTAATTTTGAAAGAAAAGCACATTTTTTGTCCATAAAAATTATATGAAATTGATCAGAAATACAGTGTAGACATTGTTAATGTTGTAAATGACTATTGTAGCTGGAAACGGCTGATTGTCACGATCGTCGTGACAATTTTTTTTTCTCCACATTTTAATGATAGTGAGACTTCCAAAACAACAAAGACATAACGATCGTGAAATACGTAGCGCACATAGGCACTCACACAAAACAATATTCCACATTGCAGGTGGGAAAAAGGACACACTAAGTATGATCCCCAATTAGAGGTAACGATCATCAGCTGCCTCCAATTGGGAACCATACACACACACCAACATAGAAATATAATACCTAGAAACCCCCCTAGTCACGCCCTGACCTAAAACACCATATAGAACCCCGAGGGCTTTCTATGGTCAGGGCGTGACACTGATTTTTAATGGAATATCTACATAGGCATAGAGGCCCATTATCAGCAACCACTCCTGTGTTCCAATGACACGTTGTGTTAGCTAATTCATGTTTATAATTTTAAAAGGCTAATTGATCATTAGAAAACCCTTTTGCAATTATGTTTGCACAGCTGAAAACTGTTGTCCTGATTAAAGAAACAATAACACTGGCCTTCTTCAGACTAGTTGAGTATCTGGAGCATCAGCATTTGTGGGATAGATTACGGGCTCATAATGGCCAAAAACAAATAACTTTCTTCTGAAACTCGTCAGTCTATTCTTGTTCTGAGAAATGAAGGCTATTCCATGCGAGGAATTGCCAAGAAACTGAAGATCTCGTGCAATGCTGTGTACTACTCCCTTCACAGAACAGCTCAAACTGGCCCTAACTAGAATAGAAAGAGGAGTGGGAGGCCCTGATGCACAACTGAGCAAGAGGACAAGTACATTAGAGTGTCTAGTTTGAGAAACAGACGCCTCACAAGTCCTCAACTGGCAGCTTCATTAAATAGTACACCAGTCTCAACGTCAACAGTGAAGGGGCATCTCCGGGATGCTGGCCATCTCCGGGATGCTGGCCTTCTAGGCAGAGATGGACACCTTAACGATGCAGTGAACTAACTGAGAGACAAAGCACGCAGGGCATTCTACGCCATTAAAAAACATTCAAATTGAAATGACCTAATTTGGCTAAAACTGGATGCAGAGTTCTGTAACATTCTCCTACGTCCAGAGGAAATGTACAAACAATGCATGCAGCGCAGAGTTGGGCTAATATCCACAGAAAAAAAGATCAATTAAGTTTTGGAAACATCTAAAATAGTGACCACCTCTCATATTATTACCAAGCCCTGCAATACCAAGACTGAGCAAAGAAAATAATCCCCTCATCCAGCTGGTCCTACGATTGAGTTCACAAACCTGTTTTACTAACACACTGAAGCCTCAGGACCAGAACATCAAAATAAATTACTACACAGTCAAAACAAAACTACATTACTTACTGGGAAACACAATCATAAAACAAAATGCAGCGCTATCTGGCCCTAAATCGACAGTACACCGTGGCAAACAATTTGACCATGGTTACTGATCAAAACTATAGACAAACCTTGACAAAGTACATCCTAGCCATTGAGAAGGGTATGCTTATTGCTATAAGCACATGCTTATTGTTAAGCTTTGACAATATGTACAGTGTTATGTCATGCCAATAAAGACAATTGGGGAGAGGGAGAGAGAGAGAGAGAGAGAGAGAGAGAGAGAGGGAGAAAAATCAGGGCTATTCTGACATCCGTATTCAAAGTTGTGATGATGTCGCAACATTTCCCTCCATTCCACAGAGTTCAGCTACAAACATTGTTTGCGGGGCCTAAGCAGTCACTTATGTTGCTGGCCCTGCAATAAGGGAGTGTTTTTATTGTTTACCCGCAACACTCATGTTTATGCAAATCGTGTCTTTGTTTTGATGAACATATTAATTGCTGGCCATTGTTATGTCAAGTGTGCAACAGCTTTGCCTGTGTATTATCAGTCGGTTCATTGAAAAGTTAGGCGGTGTATTATCGACGACATGTTGTGAATGGTTTATGCCAGTTTAGGACAGGTCCTTTCATCCACATGCCCATTCTCCTTATTCATGGGGAGCTATTAGGCCTATAGTTGCTAGCTCTGACAGATATACTCAGTTGTGTGAGTGTATTCTACTGCTAGGCCTACTGTCAATTGTATAGACAGTTTGCCTTTGTAGTCGAGTTAGTAGGCTACAGTATTGAACAAATAACTAATTGAATTTCAACCAAGTTAAGAATTTTGTCATCTATTTTTCATAATTTTGCCATTTGTATACAGTATATCTCTGTATCTAGTCTCCTTATCACTGTCTCCAATGTAAATAACGTTTCATTCCAACCAAGGTGCATGAAATCAGAGACAGATTGGACATTTTCAGCCATTCTTGGAGGACAAAATGAATGCAATATAAAGATACTTCATGTGTTTGAAAAGCCTTTTGAGCATTTCAGGAAAAACTCCTGGTTCCTCTAACGTGTATCATTTGGACAGTGTCATAGTGTGATTCCCGTATTATGACAGCTCATCTGTTAGCTGAGAGTTGCCATAAAACACACACATATGAATGAACATCCATGAAAACCTATACAAGGCCCCTAAGTAAGCATTTCACTGTTGGTCTACACCATACACGAACATACAGTACGTGCACACACTTACGCACACCCACACCCAGACAGACAAACAGAAATGGGCTATTCCAATGATTTATTGTCCAGGCCAATTTCAACTCTTATGTCAAATGTGTGTTCCAAAGATGATGGTAAGCCCAAGGTTATCTTTGGCTGCAACTAGCCCAACAACACTGAGGAATTCTCCTGGACAGCAAACACAAAAACATGGCCAGGGGTCCAGACATACAGTTGAAGTCGGAAGTTTACATACACTTAGTGTCACGCCCTGACCTTAGTTATCTTTGTTTTCTTTATTATTTTGGTTAGGTCAGGGTGTGACGAGGGTGGTATGTGTGTTTTTGTCTTGTCTAGGGTTTTGGGTATGTCTAGGTGTGTGTGTGTAGTCTAGGCATTATGTAGGTCTATGGTGGCCTAGATTGGTTCCCAATCAGAGGCAGCTGTTTATCGTTGTCTCTGATTGGGGATCCTATTTAGGTTGCCATTTTCCAGTTTGGTTTGTGGGTGATTGTCTATGTGATGTTGCATGTTTGCACTCAGTGTTATAGCGGTCATGGTTGTTTTGTTATTTTGTATTGTTTGTTAATTAAGTGTTCTTCATTATTAAAAGGAAGAATGTATTCTAATCACGCTGCGCCTTGGTCTCCTCACTACGACGTTCGTGACACTTAGGTCGGAGACATTAAAACTCATTTTTCAACCACTCCACAAATTTGTTGTTAACAAACTATAGTTTTGGCAAGTCGGTTAGGAAATCTACTTCGTGCATGACACAAGTAATCTTTCCAACAATTGTTTACAGACAGATGATTTCATTTATAATTCACTGTCTCACAATTCCAGTGGGTCAGAAGTTTGCATACACTAAGTTGACTGTGCCTTTAAACAGCTTGGAAAATTCCAGAAAATTATGTCATGGCTAGAAGCTTCTGATAGGCTAATTGACATAATTTGAGTCAATTGGAGGTGTACCTGTGGATGTAATTCAAGGCCTAACTTCAAACTCAGTGCCTCTTTGCTTGGTGTCATGGGAAAATCAAAAGAAATCAGCTAAGACCTTTTTTTTGTAAGTCTTATTCATCCTTGGGAGAAATGTCCAAATGCCTGAAGGTACCACGTTCATCTGTACAAACAATGGCATGCAAGTATCAACACCATGGGACCACACAGCCGTCATACCACTTAGGAAGGAGACATTTTCTGTCTCCTAGAGATGAACGTACTTTGGTGCGAAAAGTGCAAATCAATCCCAGAACAACATCAAAGGACCTTGTGAAGATGCTGGAGGAAACAGGAACAAAGTATCTATATCCACAGTAAAACGAGTCCTATATCGACATAACCTGAAAGGTCGCCCAGCATGGAAGAAGCCACTGCTTCAAAACCACCATAAAAAGCCAGACTACGGTTTGCAACGGCACATGGGGACAAAGATCATACTTTTTGGAGAAATGTCCTCTGGTCTGATGAACCAAAGTAGAACTGTTTGGCCACAATGACCATTGTTATGTTTGGAGGAAAAAGGGGGAGGCTTGCATACCGAAGAACACCATCCCAACCCTAAAGCACGGGGGTGGCAGCATCATGTTTTAGGGGTGCTTTGCTGCAGGAAGGACTGGTGCACTTCACAAAATAGATGGCATCATGAGGGAGGAAAATGATGTGGATAAATTGAAGCAACATCTCAAGACATCATTTCAGGAATTAAAGCTTGGTCGCAAATGAGTCTTCCAAATGGACAATGACTCCAAGAATAATTCTAAAGTTGTGAAAAATGGCTTAAGGACAACAAAGTCAAGGTATTGGAGTGGCCATCACTAAGCCCTGACCTCATCCTATAGAACATTTGTGGGCAGAACTGAAAAAGCATGTGCGAGCAAGGAGGCCTACAAACCTGACTCAGTTACACCAGCTCTGTCAGGAGGAATGTGCCAAAATTCACCCAACTTATTGTGGGAAGCTTGTGGAAGGCTACCTGAAACGTTTCAGCCAAGTTAAAGAATTTAAAGGCAATGCTACCAAATACTAATTGAGTGTATGTAAACTTCTGACCCACCGGGAATATGATGAAAGAAATCAAATCTGAAATAAATCATTCTCTTTACTATTATTCTGACATTTCACATTCTTACAATAAAGTGGTGATCCTAACTGACCTAAAACAGGGAATTTTTATTCTGATTAAATGTCTGGAATTGTGAAAAACTGAGTTTAAATGTATTTGGCTAAGGTGTATGTAAACTTCCGACTTCAACTGTATGTCTGTGTGTGCATTTGTGCGTGTATGAGTACATCTATGTATGATCATTCATACAGTATGCTGTTGCTGGAGCTAGTTGGATGAGGATGAATTATTCTCTGTAATGTTATTTTATTGTGGCTTGCCAAGAAAAACATACTGTATCATTGACTTTGCTCAGCTCAATACAATTTGGACTGGGGGCATAATCCATAAACATTCATTACTACAGCCTTATACATTTAAATTGGAAAACTAACAAATGCTCAAATGAACTATTGTTCTTATTTTATTTTCCCAATGCCTCCAAACATTTCAGTATATTGTTTATAAATACTATGTTTGGTAAAAAATGGCTTACAGCAAGACATTTTACACTACACAATTCTATGAAATAAGACTTGCATAAGAGGTTAGTTGTCACTTCCCTAGCACCACAATATAAATAAACTCAAGCAATGCTGACAACATTATAAAACTCCTCAAAGGCTTGACCATAGTGGGAAAAGTTCCAACCTCACTTTCCTTACAATTTGCAAACGCTTAAGAGAAAATAACATGACTATTGCATTATCAGTCATACAACTTGCAATTATTGTATCCTGTCAACATCTTCACCCTCTAAACGTTTTGAAATTGCACAGTTTTCTAATTAAATGGATGCGGTGAGATTTGCCTCTTCCAATACAATTGTAGTCTAGGGCTTATTTTGTGACAAGTTGGCAATAACTTCAAAGTGCAGTTCTATTGCTTGTGTGTCTGTCAATATATACATTTTATTTTTAAATAAGCAAGGGAGGAGAGGCGACCCAGACTATTTTATTGTGGCAGAGTGGCACGTGTCAGTAAGCCACAGCAGATGTTGCCTGCTTGGAGTGCTGTTGAGGAGTTGCTTTGGAGTTGCTGAACAACAGCAAATTGAACAAGTACCGACAGATGTAATAGTGACATAGGATTACTCAGAAAGTAGATGGAAGGATAATGCCTTTCTGTACAGACTGGTATTCAGGACAGAGAAGCTCAAATGTAATCAGATTCAATGTGTGTAGATCCACATATAGAATGTTTGCTTACTGACAAATCCAATATGTTCAACACAGTCAAATCCCAAACAGTAGCAGTGCATTAATAACATGTTAGAGACATTATTATACTTAAGAAGTTGCCAGATAAAAATAGAAAGTATAAATGTCAAGACTGATCAAACTGCAATAATCATAGGTCCGTAATAAAGCAAACTGATGTTTCAGATAGTTTCTGAAAAGAAAAAAAAAATCCTATGAAAATACTGTTCTCTGCAACCATTTTAAGATGCTTCACCATCCCAAACTATTTTCTCCTCCTGCTGAACATATTATGTGTGCTTTGGCGTCCTGCAGTACAGTTGTTTTCGCTGTACCAGACATTCTGGCCAATTTCTCGTATAAAAACACAACAGTCTATGTCAGAGTGATTTAAGGCTGCGTGATCTGAGACATCTGGCTATGTCTCGCTCCAGATCAGACTCCCGTCAACTGCACACTCATGGGTCTATTGTGCTGTTCTTTGCATTGTATTTTGTTTCTATTCGTCTTTAATTGTTTCTCACTTCCTTTCAACCACTGTGTGCACTAAACCAATGTGCTATCATTATCTGTGCTGGGTTATGGAAATATAATGGACATTATGCAAAAGAGCTGCATTTTAGGCCTAACACTTGTTTCATATAACCTTTGAGAAAAAAAAAATCTGGAACCTAAGAGGGTTCTATGGCTGTCCCCATAGGAGAACCCTTTTGAAGAACCCTTTTTGGTTACAGGTAGAACCCTTTTGAGTTCCACATAGAACGCTTTCCACAAAGGGTTCTACATGGAACACAAAATAGTTCTACCTGGAACCAAAAAAGGAATCTCCTATGGGGACAGCTGAATAACCTTTTCGGAACCCTTTTTTCTAAGAGTGTGAACTTCAGTTTGGATACAGCTTAGTGAAGATGTTTTCAGTGGATATTTGCCCAACTGATCTGTTCTCGTGCCAATTGTTGCATATGTTTTCCGAGGCAAATAAATACAGTTGAAGTCAGAAGTTTACATACACATAGTCTTAAAACTCGTTTTTCAGCCACTCCACAAATTTCTTGTTAAAAAACTATAGTTTTGGCAAGTTGGTTAGGACATCTACTTTGTGCATGACACAAGTAATTTTTACAACAATTGTTTACAGACAGATTATTTCACTTATATTTCACTGTGTCACATTTCCAGTGGGTCAAAAGTTTACATACACTAAGTTGAATGTGCCTTTAAACAACTTGGACAATTCCAGAAAATAATGTCCTGGCTTTAGAAGCTTCTGATTTAGAAGCTTCTGACATCATTTGAGTCAATTGGAGGTGTACCTGTGGAGGTCTAGGCTGATTTCTTTTGATTTTCCTATGATGTCAAACAAAGAGGCACTGAGTTTTAAGGTAGGCCTTGAAATACATCCACAAGTCTTGTTCAACCTTGGGAGGAATTTCCAAACGCCCGAAGGTACCACGTTTATCTGTACAAACAATAGTACGCAAGTATAAACACCATGGGACCACGCAGCCGTCATACCGCTCAGGAAGGAGACGCGTTCGGTCTCCTAGAGATGAATGTACTTTGGTGTGAAAAGTGCAAATCAATCCCAGAACAACAGCAAAGGACCTTGTGAAGATGCTGGAGGAAACAGGTACAAAAGTATCTATATCCACAGTAAAACGAGTACTATATCGACATAACCTGAAAGGCCGCTCAGCAAGGAAGAAGCCACTGCTCCAAAACCGCCATAAAAAAGCCAGACTACGGTTTGCAACTGCACATGGGGACAAAGATTGTACTTTTTGGAGAAATGTCCTCTGGTCTGATGAAACAAAAGTAGAACTGTTTGGCCATAATGACCATCGTTATGTTTGGAGGAAAAAGGGGGAGGCTTGCAAGCCGAAGAATACCATCCCAACTGTGAAGCACGGGGGTGGCAGCATCATGTTGTGGGGGTACTTTGCTGCAGGAGCGACTGGTGTACTTCACAAAATAGATGGCATCATGAGGTAGGAAAATGATGTGGATAAATTGAAGCAACATCTCAAGACATTAGTCAGTCAACTTCTGACTTCAACTGTACATTGTTTGAAAATGTTTGGCCAATTGCAACCACTGATGGCCACTAGATTTTCACCAGCTGAAATCTTATTAAACCATCAATGTGGGCTCAAATCACCTGCACAACTGATCTCAATTGCAACCATCATCCACCACCATTTTACCCCTCCATAGCGTTGATGTTGGGGTTATCTATTAGTCCTGATTGCAACCAAACATTTTCAAGATGATTTCGCCCTCTGGTGGGTATTATCATAGGAACATTTTAATCTGGCTTCTTGAGAAGACTTAGGATGATTTAACAATCATTCTGTACAACTGAAATAAAGTCTTTAACAATTTCCTCGTTTACCACAGCAAATCTACTATGTCAATGAGCCATACCCTGAACACTTTATGAATGGAAGAAATCATGGTGTAGGATCATTTTGTTTCCAATTTATGTAATTCATTAATGATTTAACTTTTCTAATACAATGTGGTCATTTCTTATGAAGAGGGTAAATGGAAATATTCCTGAACTGTAGGCTACATGTGACATTTGAAATTAAATCGTGATTGTGTTGTTTTTTGAATGAAATGATATTGTATTCTAATAGAAGTGATGTAACGGCAGCCTTCCTCCTCTTCGTCTGAAGACGCAGCGTAGTAGGTGTCCATGTTTTAATAATAAACGACTGAACATGAACACAATACAAACGTGGCGAAACAGTCCTATATGGTGCAGAGAACACAAAGACAAGAAGACAACCACCCACAAATCCCAACACAAAACAGGCTACCTTAATATGGTTCCCAATCAGAGACAATGACAAACACCTGCCTCTGATTGAGAATCATATTAGGCCAAACAACAAACCCAACATAGAAAGACAAAACATAGAATGCCCACCCAGCTCACGTCCTGACCAATACTAAAACAAGAAAACACAAAAGAACTATGGTCAGAACGTGACAAGTGATTTAAAATTAAAATTATATATACAGTTTAACTTTGCCATATTCTTCTCTGAGCAAGCACTTTGTAGCCTATAGGATCATTTGAATGAGACCACACTAAATAGCCTATAGGCTATTGATATATGATATTTGATATTTGCGCCCAGGGGAGAATCTGAAACGAGGGGCAGCATTGGGCACACATCAATATGTAGCCTTTAAAAGCAAATCATTCTAAAACAGATATATATATCTATATAGAAATATCATCAATTACAAATGACATGACCCTTCCCTGGACTGGATATTACAAATACTAAAGTCTCCCGTTAACAAAAAATAAAAACATGACCCTCCCCCACTCTACCCATTCTGTAAAGTTGTATCCATTTCAAAGAGAAATGAAATACTAAACATATCCTACTCTAGGTTTTTATATTTTCACAAACATTTATTTGCAAGCGGTCTAATTGTTTTGTTGTGACAGGCTGGAAATGGTATGCAATCTCCCTTCAGTGAGAATTAAAAATCAGACATTGAGTAAAATGTGTAGTTCACAATGGCAAGCCAAACCAAACAAATGGACGCACTGACAGCATTGCAAGATGCTGCAGAATTTAGATGAGCTGGGATTGGATGTAGGATTGGATATTGAGTCTGATACCGACGTTGCTGATGACAATGGGTCCACATCTGATTCTGATGTTGACTTTGAGCGCCTCCACCTCCGATGCCTGAGTCTCACCACAGATAAAACAGAACAGCGCCAACTGAGATGGTGATCCAAACCGGCACGGTGAAACAGGAGTCTGGGAGGGATGGCACAGTTTGGGTAGAAAATAGCGATGAGAGCGCATTTAACCTGCACCACTTTTTCCTTTCTACTTTGTCAAAAGAGGCTTTAACTGGACTGTATTACATATTATAATTCTAGTCTACTTGTTGTTTATGCACTGTCTATGCATACAATAGTTTATTGCACACAATTGCACTAGGCTATTTATCAAACTTTGGTGCTTAGGCCTAACTTTATGGCAAATAATTTAACATGTGCACCTTGCTGGTTGATAACCACTTTTTATTTTACATTGTCAAAATAAGCTGTAACTGTAACTAATCTGATCTACAAATAAAATGTATCCAGTGTATTACATTGCAAGAAAAACAATTCCTTTGTAGTATAAAACACATTTTATGTACTTCAAAATGTACTATACACAGGTATTCAAAATATACTAAATATTCTTAAGACTACATTCAATCAGAATTTTTTTAACGATATTTATTTAAGTTGATAACAAAACATGAGATATTATGTGTATGCTAGTGGTGAAGGCTGACAACATTCTCTAGGATATACTTATGCTGAAAGGCCCAGCGGTTCTAGTGTTAAACCCAATTTCACATTTCTGAAAGTGTAAGATGTTATCACTGTGTCTTAACAGAGAACGGAAGAGGAGTCTTGTCATCTCTTTACCTCCTAATGAGTGGCGTTATGCACTCCAAAAATCTGAGGGGGCACATAGTACGTGAAGATGGCTGGGAAATTTGAATTTTTCAAACCCCTGAAACATATTTTTCCTGCAATCTAGAGCCATAATTATTATGCTTAATTGTATGTAATGTCTCTTTTTTTTTTGAAAAGCAGGCAATTATGAAATGTACTGAATAAGAATCACATTCCTTTCAATCTTTTACCCAGATTTTAGCAGAGAAGCATATGTTGTTTTCTAGGTCTACCAACCTTGCCAGCAGGCATGCCAGCTAAGATGGTGAGACAAGCTAAGATGGTGAGACAAGCTTACTACTCTAACTTTATTAATAGCCTAAAATGGCTTCTTGGTAGCTAGATATGAGGTTGGGAGATTGGGGGCCTATCGGGGCTAGCTAAAGCCAACTTAATAAAATTCCTAGCTGCCTAGTAGTATTACAGAGAAACAACAAACAAAAAAAATTGGAAACAGGACAAATCTGCTTGTGTCCCCTATGGGCATGACTCCTCTGCTTCTAGAATCCATATGACTTCCAGCTGTTGATACTCAGTCACTTCACTGCTCAGCCCACCCACTCTAAGTCTCACCAATTGTTATGTTATGGAACAAACAACGGAGGAGTGATGATATCTAGGCTGTATGTGAGATGAGCAGTTGCTTCTCAGAGCGTGCGAGAGAGAGAAGGCGAGAGAGAGAGAGGGAGAAACAGAGAGAGAATAGTCTGTCTTTTCTGCTCATTAAATCCAGCAATACAGTTGCCCTTGAAGATTCTGTCACATAAAAAGTTCTAATAAATAATTATATTAGCTTACCACTCACAACAAGGCATCCTTTTTTTACCACTCAACCATCTTCGTCATTTGCCAATGCATTGTATTATTCCTCTGATGTATGCCTCACCAATTGGCTGATCTATTTGTCCAATTACAGGTGTTTGGCAAAGGAACAAGTGACTGTGATTGGACAACCCATCACAACCAGAGCTAGATCTACTCTAATCAAGAGACTTTCTGTTTTTCTGGAGTTGTTCCCGTATTTGTCACTCACTATTTCCTAAGATTATACTGGGAATGCCATGGTTTGATGTAATTCTTTACCTACTGTGAATGGCTCCATGGGAAGTCCTTTCTCGGAATGCATACACTAGTCAAACTAAACCAATCGAGAAGTTCGCAGCATGTTCTTTTCCTGTGTACATCAATCATAGTACCACATGAGGGGAGGTTTCATAAAAAACAATTCCTTTCATAGTCTGACAAGTCTCCATCTCCAGGGCTAATTATGACATTTTAATATACATCTGTTTCTCTCTATATACTGAACACTTTTTTTATTATATATTTCTGGCACACTAACAGCAAAGCATACAATTCAAGTAATATTATTTGATGCACATTCACCACATTACATAAATCAAAACATACACCTGTCAAATGATTAGTAGACAGCTATATGGATGCATTGAATTGCTTTTTATTATAAAAACTAGTGTACTCACTGCAAAACAAACCAATGTTATTACAGACAACCATTCATCACGTCAGTTGGTCTTCTGGAACGCTAAACCCATAGATCCACGAAATATCCAACCCCAGTTCTAGCGTCCTAGATTTATCACTAGGCCACTTGACAGACACAAACAGGATTTGTCAACCTCTGAGAGTGGTGTCTGGGCTGCCAGCATTATTTGTGACAGCACTGTGACTCCTGATCCACACTGCTAAATGGAGATAAGATCAATTACACAGATTGGTTGTGACCTTGTCGTTGGGCCGTGGGCCGGGGGGTACACGGCAGGAGTGATATGCATTACCCCTCAACGACATCACTGCTCAGCATTGTTCAGACATCACTGTGAGCTCTCGATGCCCAAGGATTTGATAAGTCATTATATAATGCATTAATTATTCACCGAGGTCTTCGTTGCCCTGCTTTATAAATCACTAGTCAATTGTTATGCCTGAATGTACCACCGGTCCATTTAAGATGTACTCTACAGTTAACTGGTTATACTTATGAAGAGCGTGCAGGGTGGACAGAGTTTGTTATATTGTACCAGGCAAGCAAGCGCATCTCAGGTATTTAAAAGTACTGTATGTGAGCCAGGTCTGGTTGATGTGAGATGGTCCAACATCGGTGTGGTCCCCCCTATCTACTACCTCTGGGCAGAATCCCAGAGCTCTCTCTGGCTGATTCTCAGGGTGTCAGCAGGGCTGTGAATGTGGGCTACAGTCATGTTGTTCTTTTATGAGTCCGAGGCCATCCAAAAGCTGTTATCGCACAGATCCACTGCTAGCTACATGCTGTTCTGCCTGGTATTCACCACATTATTTTCCACTGAGACCATGATTGTCAGATTGTTCAAGGAATCTGACTACGAGTGATTTGATTATGATTATTCAGAACTCCCAGTAAGCATGTTCCAATATTCTTTAATTGCCCCTTCATTGAATGAGTATAAATCATGGGACATCGCTGTTGGTAAAAACGGCTTGTGCAATTCATACCATGTCGTTTTGCGTAATGGTACGCTATCTGTCAAAGTAGTAGAAGTAATATGGATCTAAGTAAAATATTAGGTTTACCTTTAACATTACGTAATGTGGACAAGACCATACTTTGTTAAATGCACATTGGTACTTATCTATACATATACGTATTATTATTATTATATATTGTCAGATATAACAACAAAAACAGTACAACCCCAACCCCTCATTCTCCCATCCATCCCCTCCCTCCAAACCACCCACCCACCAAGGCATCTATAAAATTAAGTTAAAAAGGAAATAAAAACAGAAACAAACAGTAATAGAAACAAAACAATGGGAAAAAAGTTTAATAAAAATTCTTATCAGCCCAGATGGCCACTAGAACAGACATGACTGCTTGCAAAACTATGCAAGTAACACTAAGTAAAAGACAGCCTCTCCACATATTGTATTAATGGGGACCAGGTTAAGTCAAACCTTTGTCGGGACCCAAGCACAGTGTACATAACCTTCTCCAGAGACAGAGATGACATCACCTCCTTAAACCTCTGCATAAAGGAGGGTGGCTTTGCAGACTACCAGTGAAAGAGGACAAGGTGGCGAGTTGGCAGCGAGGCAAATGCTTTCTCATTTTCCTGATGCATGGTAGCATTCTGGTCTAGGGGAAGTACCCCAAAAATGGCAGTGACGGGTTGGGGCTAACAGTTGTATTACACATATGTGAGCATTCCTCAAAAATGGGGTCCCAGAGGCCACTCAGAGATTGGCATGACCAAAACATGTGTCCCACAGTCGCTGGACTCTGGTGGCATCTCAAACACTTGGGGTCAACATTTGGGTATATTTTTGCCAATCTGTCATTTGAGTATTGGAGATGGTACAAAACCTTAAACTGGATAAGCCCATGCCTCATGCAAAATTATGATGTATGGATACTCTCAATACTTTGTTGCCATCCATATATTTTCGGGTAGCTCGCCAGCTATGTCTTGCTTGTCTTGCAGATTTTGTATTTGCAAAGGAAAGTGGATTAATTTTCTGTATTATGTCGTATAATCTGGAGATTGTGCCCTTCAGATAATGGTTAAAAACTAAGCACCTCTCGACTGGACACTTAGTAGGCTCGAGTGGAAATGAAGGGAAATGTTTTTTGACAAAGCTGCAAGTTTGTGGGTATCTAAAAAAGTGGGTGTAGTGGCTTACTTTTCTCTTTACCATAGCCACTGCCCAAGCCTGAAGCGGGGTTGTTTCGTACGCATACAGTCCACACACAAGGTTTCCAAACGGCAAACATTCAATGAGATCCAGGGATATGGTGCAACAAAAATGTTTATTCTTCTTATATCTATCAAAAAAATTATTCCCCAATCAACTTAAAGCATAGATGAATTGATATGGAAAATACATAATATGACCTGTTTGTATGTCTGTATGTCTGTATGGTCAAAAAACTACCGCTCCCGCGTCTAGCAAGTACTCCTTCCCCCGAAGGCCCAACTTCCTGCCTTTATACTAACACAATTAACACAGTACAATGAATGGGCAAGAGGGGGGGCCAAAAACGAAGTTACACTAACAACAAATGATTATATCTCAATCAGGTAAATATAAATCATAAAGGTACGTACCTAATATTTCATCATATACGTTAATATTTAATATATTTACACAAATGTACATGGAGTTCGGTATGTTCAGTCTTTTATACAAATATGTCCAAATCGGCTCTAACAGTGGGTATCTAAAAAAGTGGTTATTGGGAATATTATGGTCAACCCTCAGAGTATCGAATGTGACGAATGTGTTATCAACACAAAGGTCACAAAAAAAACACCAGACCGTTCCTGTGCCAGAACTGGAATGCCGTGTCAATCTATGACGCTGAGAAGAGATGATTAGATGTTAATGAAGATAATCTGCTTGTTTACATTTTAAAATGACTTCGGAATTGGGACCAGATTTTAAGGGAGTTCTTAACAATGGGGTTCAAAACATGGGTGCCAAGGTTCATGGGCATTGGGGAGTACAGGAGCGAGACCGGAGAAGTTGGAAGGATTGACTGTAACTCCATGATGGCCCAAGTTGGGTCATCCTTGTTTATCAAATATAGAAACCTAATATACACATTTAGATATATTTGCTGAACAGTAGTAGTGTAAAAAATAGGGAAGTCCCAGGCTGCCTATGGACTTAGGTCTCTCCAGATATACCTTTCTCGTTCGTGGATTTTACTTATTCCAAGTTGCAAATGTAGCTGTACAGTTGTTTGAACATCTACTTTGGCAGAAAAATGGCAATAATTTGGAATAAGTACAAAAACCTAGGTTTTACAGTCATGTTAACATAATTAATGCGACCTGTTAATGAAATGGGTAGAGACGACCACCTTCTGGAACGCACTAAGCAAGACTTCATGGGTGTTTTGAAGTTATTTTAAAACAGAGCCTTAAACGAGTGTGTGACCTTTATCCCCAAATAAGTAAAGACCTGATGCTCCACCTTCAATGGGAAATTGGCACACCCAATTTCTTCTGCTAACTGATTAATGAGGAGGAGCACACTTTTTGTAAGGTTTAACTTATAACCAGAGAATGTCCCAAAACCTTGTAGCATGTCCAAGAGATAGGGTATAGACTCCACAGGGTTAGAGATGTATAAAAGATTGTCTGCATATAAGGAGGACACCTTGTGAGTTATGTATTCCCTTAATCCTCTCCTCCGTCCGCAGGATGAAAGCAAGAGGCTCAATAGCCATATCAGATAGGAAAGGGGATAAACAGCAACCCTGCCTGGCCCCCCTGTGGAGAGGGAAGTAGCTGGAGGTAACATTGTTGTTGCGAACAGAAACCACTGGGGATGAGTACACAATCTTAATCCAGGAAAGGAATGGTGGGCCAAACCCAAATCTCTCTAGTACTGTAAATTGATATTCTCACTCAACCCATTCGAAAACCTTTTCAGCATCAAGAGAGATGACAACTTCTGGCTGTAAAGTTGAGTGGGCAGAATAAAGAACATTAAGTAGCCGGTGCATATTATAGAAAGATGGCCTACCTGAGATAAATCCGGTTTGGTCAGAGATAATTATATTAGGCATCACTGTCTCTTAACGGCGCGAGAGGACCTTAGCGAGAATTTTAGAATCGCAGCACAAAAGGCTTACAGGGCGGTATGAGCCACAGTCTAGGGGATTATTGTCTTTTTTAAGCAAAACCGAAATAGTCGCCTGGGTAAGTGTCTGTGGCAGTTTCTGACTAGAAAGGATTTCATTGTACATTGAGCTGAGGATAGGGGATAATTTAGAGGAGAATGCTATATAAAATTCAATAGGGAAGCCATCAGGCCCAGGGGCTTTACGGCTCTGCATGGACTGGATTGCCAGAGTAGCTTCATCATCACTTATTGAGGAATCCATTTTGTTTTGGTCATCTGAATTGAGACAGGTTTTCTAGAAATGCATGCATATGAGATGTGTCAGGATGAGCCTCTGACGAGTAAAGAGCAGAATAGAACAGCTTAAATGTATTGTTGGTGTCTTTGGGATTGGTAGAAGTTAAATCAGCAGCAACACAGATTTCAGGTATGGTGCTGCTCACAGCGGATTGTCGGAGCTGGTGAGATAACAACTTGCCAGCTTTCTCTCCGTGTTCATAGAATTTTTGCCTCGACTTAAACAGAAGCTGCTCCGTTTGTTTTGGTGGAAAGATTGTCAAATTCTGATTGGTGTAGCCATCTCTCTTTGTAGAGTTCAGGAGTCGGAGAAGAGGCACATCTGTTGTCCACATTGATAATGAGTTGAGATAGCGTTTGGTGCGCTGTTTGTTGTAATACACTGTGTATGAAATAATTTGGCCCCTTAAAAATGCTTTTTTCTGATTCCCACACAGTAGAGTGAGACACGTCAGGGGTGCAGTTGATCTGAAAAAATACATCAATGTGAGTTGATATGTATTTTTTAAAGGCACTACAGGATAGTAGTAGTTGGTCACGTCACCACGCTCATTGTGACACAGTACTGTCCGGAAAGCGGATATCTATCTGGACAGGGCTATGGTCTGAGATAATGATGCTGTGAAATTGGCAATTAGTTACAAAAGGAGGAATTCTATTGTCCAGCAGGAAAAAGTTCATCCAAGATTATGAGCGGTGAACTGGAGAAAAAAGGAATACTGTTTAGCAGTGGGATTGCTCCTCCTCCATGGATCAGACAAATTCTAGAATTCTAGAAATGAGTTGATTACTGCGCCTGATTTTGAAATTACATTGTTGGGCTTCGGTCTGGATCTGTCTAGACTTGGATGCAATACACAATTGAAATCTCCGCCCAATATCAAATGATGAGAGTTAAGGTCGGGAAGTGTTGTGATGAGGTGAGAGAAAAATTGAGCGTCATCCCAATTAGGACCATAGAGGTTAGCCAGAATAACCTGTGTGCTAAACAATTTCCCCATCACTATAATGTATCTGACAATAGTATCTGATATTACTTTGGAAGAGACAAACGGGGTGCCTTTTCTGGCTGCTCCTCTGGCCTTAGCACCAAAGTTGGAAGGAAATATTTGGTCTGCCCATCCTCTCTTTAGTATATCATGGTCGCTGGACCGGAGATGGGTCTCTTGGAGAAAAACAATGTCCGGACGTAAGATGAGCTTACACTCCGCTACGTTTGACCACCTTGTTAATTCCTTTCACATTCCAGCTGATAAAGCATGTGAAGCCTAGAGTATGTGAATAGTCATAGTAATCAGAAATGAATGCTAGTAAGATCACATGGCCAGTGTGCTGAAAGGTCAGAGTATTAAAATGAAAATAAATAAAAAACAGCAAAATACTCAGCAGAAAACCTTGGACCCCTATGCTGGCCATCTTAGAAGGCTGCATCTACCTCTCCTAGACGAGAGCAAAAATGCTACCAGGTTAAACTGAACCTCAGTAGAGCTCTATCCAGGGTGAACATAATCAAGTTTACACCTAGGGAAGGAGATTCTGGAGGGAACCACATCAGCCTTCCAAGGTATCTTATGCAATATGCATACTTGAAGCATAGTAAAACAATATATAAAAAAGGAGGTATAGGTATATGTCGTGTGCACCCCCCCACCACCCCCCCCATCCACTTATGACTTAAAACATAAACATGTACATACACTACCACTTTCAAAAGTTTGGGGTCACTTGGAAATGTTCTTGTTTTTGAAAGAAAACCACATTATTTTCTGTCCATTAAAATGACATCAAATTGATCAGAAATACAGTGTCGACAATGTTAATGTTATAAATGACTATTGTTGCTGGAAAAGGCAGATTTTTTTTTATGGAATATCTACATAGGCGTACAGAGGCCCATTATCAGCAACCATCACTCCTGTGTTCCAATGGCACGTTGTGTTAGCACAATTTGGTAATTATGTTAGCACAGCTGAAAACTGTTGTCCTGATTAAAGAAGCAATAAAACTTGCCTTCTTTAGACTAGTTGAGCATTAGCATGTGTGGGTTCGATTACAGGCTCAAAATGGCCAGAAACAAAGAACTTTCTTCTGAACCTTGTCAGTCTATTATTGTTCTGAGAAATTAAGGCTATTCCATGCGAGAAATTGCCAAGAAACTGAAGATCTTGTACAACGTTATGTACTACTCCCTTCACAGAACAGCGCAAACTGGCCCTAACCAGAATAGAAAGAGGATGGGAGGCCCCGGTGCACAACTGAGCAAGAGGACAAGTACATTAGAGTGTCTAGTTTGAGAAACAGATGCCTCACAAGTCCTCAACTGACAGCTTCATTAAATAGTACCGCAAAACACAGGTCTCAATGTCAACAGTGAAGAGGTGACTCCGGGATACTGGCCTTCTAGGCAGAGTTGCAAAGAAAAAGCCATATCTCAGACTGCCCAATAAAAGATTAAGATGGGCAAAAGAAAACAGACACTGGACAGAGGAACTCTGCCACTCCACAGAGGATTATCTAGAAAAAGCAGCGGAGATGCGAGTTAGGTTTCTAAGAAGAGGCTATTCGCCACAATGTGTGGATGAAGCTCTTAATTTGGCATTGGGAAAAACAAGAGATGAACTGCTACAAAAAAGACCCGCTAAAGAACACTCCGTAATGTTCACAACCACATATACTTTGAACTCGCGAAAAGTGGGAGATGCGGTCAAGAAACACTGGCATATTTTATCATCGGACCCAGCTTTCCGGCTGAATTAAAAAATCCACCACTTACTGTGTATAGGATAGGTCGCAATTTGGTTCATGCCAACTGCCAGCCACAAAAGAAAATCAGCCAGGCTCTTTTACGCCCTCTTCCAAATGGTAGCTATAAATGCAGAGGATGCGAACAGCGCAACAATATGATGAAGTGTGAATATTTCTGCCACCCACATACAGGAAAACAGTTCCAAATATATAACATTATTACGTGTTCCACCACCTATGTTATTAAAGGTAAAATAAATGTTATTTACATTATTAACTGTCCATGTGGGCTGTGCTATGTAGGTAAAACCTCTCATTCTCTCAAACAGAGAATCAGTGAACATAAGTTCAATCAGGAGAAACGACAGGGATTATCCAGTCGCAGTACATTTTAATGACCTAAAGCATGCCATTTCTACCTTTAGATTTTGTGGAATAGAGAAAGATAAGATATCAGCCAGGGGAGGTGATTTTAATAATACTAAAAGAGTAAAAGAGAATGTTTTTGGACTTTCACCCTGCAGACATTATTTCCTTAATGATGAAATGCCTATGTATGTTATGTTGTGAATTTGAACATGATTTATGCCTCTATTTAAGATTATTCTGATGTTTTTCGTACGATGTACCCAATGATTCATGGAAACTTGTTCGGTAGGTCTATGTCCTCATTGTGGTTTTACAGACGTGTTTAATACGTCTTATTTATGAAATACATATTGTTATATTTGGAAGCACTTATTTGTTTTTCCTTCGCCTCCAACCCCTTTCGATGCGTGGAATGGATGTGGGTGGGGCTAGGTCTACATAAGGGTGCTAATTTTAAAAAAACTCACAAAAGCTCTGATGAAGGCCGTGAGGACGATATGTAAGCTTATTAAAGATCAGTGATACTATCAAGAGCAGTGTGTGGTTTCCTTTTTCATTCATCTTGTTCAACTGTTACCATGCACCTGCAAAAAGATTGCTCAGATGTGCGAGTGCCTTTTGAATATACAATGACTATATAAACTCAGCAAAAAAAGAAACGTTATTTTCAGCAAAATGAAATTGTGTAAATATTTGTATTTGTATGAACATAACAAGATTCAAAGAAGACATGAACTAAACAAGTTCCACAGACATGTGACTAACAGAAATTGAATAATGTGTCCCTGAACAAAGGGAGGTCAAAATCAAAAGTAACCGTCAGCATCTGGTGTGGCATTAATTACTGCATTGCATCTCCTCCTCATGGACTGCACCAGATTTGCCAGTTCTTGCTGTGAGATGTTACTCACTCTTCCACCAAGGCACCTGCAAGTTCCCAGGACATTTCAGTGGGGAATGGCCCTAGCCCTCACCCTTCGATCCAACAGGTCCCAGACGTGCTCAATGGGATTGAGATCCGGGCTCTTCGCTGGCCATGGGAGAACACTGACATTCCTGTCTGGCAGGAAATCACGCACAGAACGAGCAGTGTGGCTGGTGGCATTATCATGCTGGAGGGTCATGTCAGGATGAGCCTGCAGGAAGGGTACCACATGAGGGAGGAGGATGTCTTCCCTGTAACGCACAACGTTGAGATTGCCTGCAAAGACAACAAGCTCAGTCCGATGGTGCTGTGACACACCGCCTCAGACCGTGACGGAACCTCCACCTCCAAATCGATCCCGCTCCAGAGTACAGGCATCGGTGCAACGCTCATTCCTTCGACGATAAACGCGAATCTGACCATCACCCCTGGTGAGACAAAACCGTGACTCGTCAGTGACGAGAGCTTTTTGCCAGTCCTGTCTGGTCCAGCGACGGTGGGTTTGGGCCCATTGGCGACGTTGTTGACGGTGATGTCTGGTGAGGACCTCCCTTACAACAGGCCTACCTCAGTCCAGCCTCTCTCGGCCTGTTGCGGACAGTCTGTGCACTGATGGAGGGATTGTGCGTTCCTGGTGTAACTCGGGCAGTTGTTGCCATCCTGTACCTGTTTTGCAGGTGGGATGTTTGGAATTACCGATCCTGTGCAGATGTTGTTACACGTGGTCTGCTACTGCGAGGATGAACAGCTGCCCGTCCTCTCTTCCTGTAAAGCTGTCGTAGGCGTCTCACAGTACGAACATTGCAATTTATTGCCCTGGCCACATCTGCAGTCCTCATGCCTCCTTGCAACATGTCTAAGACACGTTCACGCAGATGAGCAGGGACCCTGTGCATCTTTCTTTTGGTGATTTTCAGAGTCAGTAGAAAGGCCTCTTTAGTGTCCTAAGTTTTCATAACTGTGACCTTAATTGCCTACCGTCTGTAAGCGGTTCCTGTCTTAACGACCGTTCCAAATGTGCATGTTCATTAATTGTTTATGGGTCATTGAACAAGCATGGGAATCAGTGTTTAAACCCTTTACAATGAAGACCTGTGAAGTTATTCAGATTTTTATGAATTATCTTTGAAAGACAGGGTCCTGAAAAAGGGACGTTTCTTTTTTTGCTGAGTTTATCTACAAACCACACATGACTTGCTCATATACCCCTTGATTGTTCCACGGTGTGTAGGGGCGGATTGTGTTTACAATATGGCAACCATGTTGTCTTTTTCATGGCCCCATTGTTGGGCAAATGCAACTCGTGATTATTCTAACCCATCCACCCACAGACGTCTGTGGAGTTTTGTACGTGTTCTCAATTCTCTCTATCTCCTCAGAACACCTTGGGGTCATATCCGGCCTGTGCTGGGCTGGTACCTGTTTGCATTATGGATGGTTATTACTTCCTCCTGGTTGTCATTAAGATTAAGCCAATCTGTCCCAGGGAAATCTTGACACGGACAATACCACCTCAGGGAAAGATGAGGGGAACCATTTGATTAAGTCAAAACTAGTGCCTTTTCGCAGACCCATTGGTTGATGATTCACGTATGGAGAACCTCTTATTGGATCAAAAGTGATTAGAAACATAGGTATAAAACATATTTATAACTCATATATTGTATGGTTATAAGGCTCTCTCTAGAAGACAGGGGTTTAGGTAAAAGTGAAGAATACAGAGCGTGAGCTAGATAATGAGAAAGTGTTTCTTAATCCTATTAAACCTAACAATTTTTATATTATTATTATCATGGATCTACTTAATGTGTCTGTGTGAAGACTTGCAAGGATAATGTTGTGCCTGATTCCTTTTAGTAAAGATGATCGTAAATGGACATGCTCTTTCATGAGGTTTTGCTTTCTGTGAACTTCTTGTTGTTCTTGTGTAGGAGCAGTATGTACACTTGATTTTAGTCCATGTTTTACTTGGAGCTCAACTCACACTAAAAAAATTAATACATCTATTTACAGTATTTCTAAGATGAGATGATGTAAATAAAACTATGCGGCATTACACACTGCAATGGATATTCCAACCCTGAGTCCCAGCCTGCTCTGCTCTTGCTGATCAAAAACGTTTGTGTATGCTACCTAACCAATGGCTGTGCTGTGTAGACCTACAGTGGCAGTTCAGGAGGAGAGTCAAAGGCTTCTTCCGAAAATATTTAGCCTATAGCCTATGTTCTGTTCAGTTTGAGAAGGTTAGCACAAAGATGACAAGGAGCACCGGAGGTCAACTTTAATAGCTTGCTACACCTATAATTGATTTAATAAAATTGAATATGTTTCTTGCCCATGATGTACTTATCAGAGTTTATACAACGGGGAGTTCTAATCCTGAATCCACCGGCTAAATCGAGGACGTTAAAAGGCCTATTTACTCTATTCCATCTGACTGTGCAATCCACTGTCTCATCAGCGCAGACAGGCAATTTATAAACTTGATCTCCGCTATAAAAAGCATCTAGACATTATCTCGCATTTCTTTTAGACTAACATTTCGTTTTCAACAGCAGAGATTTGTATTAACCTTGCTGTCTGTTGTAACATTGTTTCAATATTCAAATTCGATCTCCAGCTGTCCCATAGTAATGAACGTGTTGGGAGTTGGCACAAGACAGACAGGCAGGCAGCGTTTCTCAGCCAGTCAAAATCATGAATCACCTTGCATCACCTTTATGGATATACTCAAAGAAATGTAAATTGAAAAAAGATCAAATGAAACAAAGTGCAGCTAGTCTTTCCAGTTTCAGTTTGAAGTGATTGTGTTAGCTTTGTTTTTGAGGCTAGCTCCTCTGAACAACAGTTCCCGGAGAAGAGAGCACATTTTCAATGCCAGGTGAAATTGTGCCTCATTAGGTCATTGTTATGGTTGTATCCAAATAAATGTCACTAGAAAACAGCTTAAACAAATGCAATTGCAGCTACTGTTGTCATTCTGGCTGCACTGTTTGACATGACTGTAAGTTAGCTGTAGTTGGCTATCTAGCAAGCAAGGGATAAGAACTTTGCAAGGCAGTATGTCAATGGAACATTTAAAATGAATGACTGGGTCGCATCTATATCTTACATGGTAAAGGTGACTTCTTTTAAGCTCATAACCATGTGTGTGAGGTGTAAACTTTTGTTTGAAAGTAGATTTGTTTGAGACTACCAAGAAACACTATGTGACCCTGATTTAACCCAATGCATTAAAGGTTCAGCCATGGAAGAAGAGTAGCCAGCAGTTAAGGCTTAAATTTTTTTCTGTGTCACTAGGAGATCTTTCCACTCTACTCTTATCCACGATGGTCTGCGAACCCACAACCTTCTGGCCCGCAGCCCTGTGCACTATTAAAATTCCTGCGTTGCCATGTATTGGTTACAGGACAAAGAACAGTTTCTAAAACTAAGGCTCTGGTCTGTCCAAGAAGTGAGGGTAAACGGTAGACATGTTCTCTGCTATCCACTTTGTTTTAATTATGCTGAACAAAAAAAAATTAAACGCAACATGCAACAATTTCAAAGATTTAACTGAGTTGCTGTTCATAAAGAAATCAGTGAATTGAAATACATTCGTTAGGCCCTCATCTTTGGATTTCACATGACTGGGAATACAGATAACTTTTTTTTAAAGATAGGTGCGTGGATCTTGTGTGACCACCATATGCCTCATGCAGCATGACACATCTCCTTCGCATAAAGTTGATCAGGCTGTTGATTGTGGCCTGTGGAATGTTGTTCCACTCCACTTCAATGGCTGTGTGAAGTTGTTGGATATTGGTGGGAACTGGAACACGCTGTCGTACATGTTGACCGAGAGCATCCCAAACACGCTCAATTGGTGACATTACTGGTGAGTATGCAAGCCATGGAAAGAACTGGGACATTTACAGCTTCAAGGAATTGTGCGAAGTTCCTTACGACATGGGGCTGTGCATTATCATGCTGAAACATTAGGTGATGACGGTAGTTGAAAGGCATGACAATGGGCCTCAGCATCGTGTCTCGGTATCTTTGTGCATTCAAATTGCATTCTCTGGCAACAGCTCTGGTGGACATTCCTTCAGTCAGCATCCCAATTGCACGCTCCCTCAACTTGAGACATCTGTGGCATTGTGTTGTGTGGACATTTTAGAGTGGCCTTTTATTGTTCCCAGCACAAGGTGCTGTTTAAGCGTCTTGATATGCCACACCTGTCAGGTGGATGGATTATCTTGGCAAAGGAACATTTTTCACTAAAAGGGATGTAAAAAAATTTGTGAACCACATTTGAGATCATGGAACATTTCTCAGAACTTTTATTTCAGCTCATGAAACATTATATTTTTGTTTAGTATATTATTTTGGGTACAGGGGAGGCTAACTTGTTTTCTTTCAAGCATTCATGGAAGGTTTAGTTAAAATATATTTTGCTGAAGGGAGAGCCATCTAATTTCATTTCAGAGAGGTCCGATTTTCTCCATGGTAACACTTATTATGAATAGTGTTCACTGCCGTGCAAGACATTTGACACATTTTATTTGTAGATTCGATTAATAATAGAGGTCAAAGGATTTGCAGTAAAGGTAAGCACCAACGTTTGATAAATATGTTTAATAAACAGTGCATAACCAATTGTAAAGAATGCATTGCATAAAGGTATGTCTTTGAAAATAATGCATAAACAAATGGAAATATTCATGAAAATATATCCATGAAAAGTTAGTCAAGGATATGTTTTGCATTATTCTGCAAAGGCACACGGCAACACGTAGGTCTCGCCAATTTTAATTTCTCTTATAATAAAAACAGTGTAATACATTTGATTTGTTGATTTGATTAGTACTAGAGTTATAGTAAGTAATACAGTCCAGTTACATCTTCTTCTGACAAAGTAGAATGGAAAAAGAGGTGTATTTCTCCAGGTGTGAGCTGGTGTGTGCATGGGCAAGTGCAAGAGCAGGACGTGCTGCTGCCACAATTCTTACAATTCAGTGACCCTCTTTCACCCTCTTCATTCTCATGACTCAGTTCATTGAAATTAAATTGAAGTCATGTGCACAATTATCAGTTTCTTTCTGGTTTCTATTGCCGATCCATCCATTGATGTTATTCATTCACTGAGGAGAGAGACACGTTAGCACCTGGGTGCCAACGCATTACGCATTACGCCATATTTGTCTTCGCCCTTGAAAAGGGAATTTTCCGATTTCTGAAGTAAATATTTTTTCTGTAAATGGAGTTTTATAAAAGGGTTCAGACACTTTTTTGTGATTTGGCTTGTTTTTTTAGAAACATATCGGGTCACTACTTCACAGGAGAGCCATTAGAAGTTTAACTTTTTTTTTAGGACCACTTTCATGTGCCTTAATAACAAACGTGTATACAAACTTTAAATACAACTACAATTGTTAAATTACGAGCCTAGTTGATTCATTCAACTTTTTCACCCAATATTAAACTTTTATGCCAACATTATGCCAACATTATGCCTTCTAGTTGCAGTCGCTGTACTCATTACATACAGGAGAACAATCGCCTTATGGTGAGGATAGGCGTGCTGCAAGCCCAGATTCAGAGACAATCGTTAGGCAAGGGTACTTTAAGTGTAGGAAAGGATGAAACAGTGTCTGTGCCACCAATAAGTACAGATATTAGTATAAATCCCCTTGCACAGGAAGGAAATGCTGTAGGAATGCTTAACCGGTGTCGGTCATTCAGCCGACAGAAACTTTCAACCGGTTTCAACTATTAGGCAGCGAGTTGGAGTCAGTGACTGAGCCTTCTCTGGTCTCTCCTTCACACATTACGGGGTCTGAAACGCCGAAGCCTCCCACCATTAGCTCTGACAAATTGAAAACCCTAGTCATTGGTTACTCTATTACCCGCAGTATTAGACTTAAAAAGAATGTACCAGCGATCATACACTGTTTATCAGGGGGCAGGGCGAATCTGAAGATGGTGCTGGCTAAGGCTAAAACTGGTGAATGTAGAAAGTATAGGGATATTGTTATCCACATCGGCACCAACGATGTTAGGATGAAAGAGTCAGAGGTCACCAAGTGCAACATAGCTTCAGCGTGTAAATCAGCTAGAAAGATGTGTTGTCAATGAGTAATTGTCTCTAGCCCCCTCCCAGTTAGGGGGAGTGATGAGCTCTACAGCAGGGTCGCACAACTCAATCGCTGGTTAAACACTGTTTTCTGCCTCTCCGTAGATAATTGGCCCTCTTTCTGGGACTCACCCACAAACAGGACCTAGCCTGGCCTGCTGAGGAGTGACGGACTCCATCCTAGCTGGAGGGGTGCTCTCATCTTATCTATGAACATAGACAGGGCTCTAACACCTCTAGCTCCACAATGAGATAGGGTGCAGGCCAGGCAGCAGGCTGTTAGCCAGCCTGCCAGCTTAGTGGAGTCTGCCACTAGCACAGTCAGTGTATTCAAGTCAGCTCTCCCCATTGAGGCCGTGTCTGTGACTCGATCTAGGATGGGCAAAACTTAACATGGTGGTGTTCGCCTTTGCAATCTCACTGGAATAAAGACCTCCATTCCTGTCATTATTGAAAGAGGTTGTGATATCTCAAAATAGGGCTACGTAATGTTAGATTCCTCACTTCCAAGGCAGTTATAGTCAATTAACTAATCACTGATCATAATCTTGATGTGATTGGCCTGGCTTAAACCTGATGAATTTACTGTGTTAAATGAGGCCTCTCCTCCAGGTTACAGAAGTGACCATATCCCAGCGCATCCCGCAAAGGCAGAGGTGTTGCTAACATTTACGATAGCAAATGTACGTTTACAAAAATTACAGCATTTTCGTCTTTTGAGCTTCTAGTCATGAAATCTATGCAGCCTACTCAATCACTTTTTATAGCTACTGTTTACAGGCCTACTGGGCTGTATACAGCGTTCCTCACTGAGTTCCCTGAATTCCTATCGATCCTTGTAGTCATGGCAGATAGTATTCAAATGTTTTGTGACTTTAATATTCACATGGAAAAGTCCACAGACCCACTCCAAAAGGCTTTCGGAGCCATCATCGACTCACTGAGTTTTGTCCAACATGTCTCTGGACCTACTCACTGCCACAGTCATACTCTGGACCTACTTTTGTCCCGTGGAATAAATATTGTGGATCTTAATGTTGTTCCTCATAATCCTGGACTATCGGACGACAATTTTATTACATTTGCAATCGCAAAAAATAATCTGCTCAGACCTCAACCAAGAATAATGAAAAGCTGTGCTATAAATTCTCGGACAACCCCAAGATTCCCAGATGCCCTTCCAGACTCCCTCCACCTACCCAAGGACGTCAGAGTACAAAAATCGTTTAACCACCTAACTTAGGAACAAAATGTAACCTTGCGTAATACCCTAGATGCAGTCGCACCCCTAAAAACAAAAAACATTTGTCAAAAGAAACTAGCTCCCTGGTTTATAGAAAATACCTGAGCCCTGAAGCAAGCTTCCAGAAAATTGGAATGGAAATGGCACCAAACTGGAAATCTTCCGATTAGCTTGGAAAGACAGTACCATGCAGTATCGAAGAGCCCTCATTGCTGCTCGATCATCCTATTTTTCCAACTTATTTGAGGAGAATAACAACAATCCAAAATGTGTTTTTGATACTGTAACAAAGCTAACTAAAAAGCAGCATTCCCCAAGAGAGGATGGCTTTCACTTCAGCAGTGATAAATTAATGAACGTCTTTGACAAAAAGGATCATTAGAAAGCAAATGACGGACTTTTCTCCAATATTCAGTTGTCCTGAGTCTGCACAACACTGCCTGGACCTAGGATCAAGGGCGACTCTCAAGTGTTTTAATACTTTATCTCTTGACACATTGATGAAAATAGTTATGGCCTCTAAACCTTCAAGCTGCGTACTGGACCCTATTCCAACTAAACTACTGAAAGTGCTGCTTCCTGTGCTTGGCCCTCCTATGTTGAACATAATAAACCTCCTGTGTACCAAACTCACTAAAAGTGGCAGTAATAAAGCCTCTCTTGAAAAAGCCAAACCTTGACCGAGAAAATATAAAAAACTATCGGCCTATATCGAATATCCCATTCCTCTCAAAAATTGGAGAAAAAGCTGTTGCGCAGTAACCCACTGCCTTCCTGAAGACAAACAATGTATACAAAAACCTTCAGTCTGGTTTTAGACCCCATCATAGCACTGAGACACCTGTCCACAGGCTCCTAGACCTATGTGCTGCTTTTGATACCATCGATCACCACATACTTTTGAAGAGATTGGGAACCCAAATTGGTCTACACGGACAAGTTCTGGCCTGGTTTAGATCTTATCTGTCGGAAAGACATCAGTTTGTCTCTGTGGATGGTTTGTCCTCTGACAAATCAACTGTAAATTTCGGTGTTCCTCAAGGTTCTGTTTTAGGACCATTATTGTTTTCACTATATATTTTTCCTCTTTGGGATGTCATTCGGAAACATAATGTTAACTTTCACTGCTATACAGACGATACACAGCTGTACATTTCGATGAAACATGGTGTAGCCCCAAAATTGCCCTCCCTGGAAGCCTGTGTTTCAGACATAAGGAAGTGGATGGCGGCAAATGTTTTACTTTTATACTCAGACAAAACAGAGATGCAAGTTCTATGTCCCAAGAAACAAAGAGATCTTCTATTGGATCTTACAATTAATCTTGATGGTTGTACAGTTGTCTCAAATAAAACTGTGAAGGACCTCGGCGTTACTCTGGACCCTGATCTCTCTTTTGACGAACATATCAAGACTGTTTCAAGGACAGTTGTTTTTCCATCTACGTAACATTGCAAAAATCTGAAATTTCCTGTCCAAAAATGTATCCATGCTTTTGTCACTTCTGGTTTAGACTACTGAAATGCTCTACTTTCCGGCTACCCGGATAAAGCACTAAATAAACTTCAGATAGTGCTAAACATGGCTCCTAGAATCTTGACTAGAAGCAAAAGATTTGATCATATTATTCCAGTGCTAGCCTCTCTACACTGGCATCCTGTTGAGGCTAGCGCCGATTTCAAGGTTTTACTGCTAACCTACAAGAATTACATGGGCTTCCTCCGACCTATCTTTATGATTTGGTCCTGCCGTACATACCTACACGTACGCTACGGTCACAAGATGCAGCCTCCTTATTGTCCCTAGAATTTCTAAGCAAACATCTGGAGGCAGGGCTTTCTCCTATAGAGCTCCATTTTTATGGAATGGTGAATGGTCTGCCTATCCATGTAAGAGACGCAGACTCAGGCTCAACCTTTAAGTCTTTATTGAAGACTCATCTATTCAGTCGGTCCTATGATTGAGTGTAGTCTGGCTCAGGGGTGTGAAGGTGAACGGAAAGGCACTGGAGCGATGAACCGCCCTTGCTGTCTCTGCCTGGCCGGTTCCCCTCTCTCCACTGGGATTTTCTCCCTCTAAGCCTAGTATTACGGGGGCTGAGTCACTGGCTTACTGGTGCTCTTCCATGCCATCACTTGAGTGGGTTGAGTCACTGACGTGATCTTTCTGTCCGGGTTGGCGCCCCACTCGAGTTTGTGCTGTGTGAGAGATCTTCGTGGGCTATACTCGGCCTTGTCTCAGGGTAGTAAGTTGGTGGCTGAAGATATCCCTCTAGTGGTGTGGGGGCTGTGGTTTGGCAAAGTGGGTGGGGTTATATCCTGCCCGTTTTGCCCTGTCTGGGGGTATCGTCTGACGGGGCCACAGTGTCTCCTGAACCCTCCTGTCTCAGACTCCCGTATATACACTGCAAAAGTTTGTATCAGGGGGCTAGGATCAGTCTGTTATAGCTGGAGTTTTTCTCCTGTCTTATCCGGTGTCCTGTGTGAAATTAAGTATGTTCCCTCTTCTCTCCTTTCGGAGGACCTGAGCCCTAGGACTATACCTCAGGACTACCTCGCCTGATGACTCCTTGCTGTCCCCAGTCCAGCTGTTGTCCCCAGTCCACCCCAGTCCACCTGCTGCTGCTCCAGTTTCAACTTTCCGGCCTGGAACTCCTCCCACGTCCAGGATCCCTTACCGTCTAAGATATCCTCCCATGTCCAGGATGTCTGCTCCTCCTGGCCACACTGCTTGGTCCGTTTGTGGTGGGATCTTCTGTTATGCTCGTTGTTGGAATGAGTTTGGTGGGTGTGGCTTGAAGCTTGAAGGGCAGCGGTGCATTTTGAACCCACAACCTAACCCCTCCCAGTTTTTCAACGGGTCACTCAGAACAGCACTGTTTCTGTTTAGTTGAACGCTGCACTACCTTTCTTCATACTGAACGCAGCCTTAGTGACTTTTCTACTCCAAAATGAATTGCGATAAAATGATGGTGAGACCATTAGAGTATAATTTTCCTTTGCAAAATTGAGCAACAATGAACAACATAATAGTCCATATTATAAGGATGGTGTGTTATTTAGCAATAAGCATTAACACCTGTATCCCAGCTGATGCAGCATACAATAAGCTATGGGTTGCCCATCTGTATTTATGCTAAACATTAGCTAGATCAGTGCCTCACAAATATTTTCAGTCATGCCCCGCCTATCATCATGGGGGATGAATTCAATGAACTGCTTCTATTGTTTAACAAAAATATGGTATAAGAATACCTTTAATTCATCAAGAAACAGTACATACAAACACCAGTACCTGGTTTCCCTTCCATATTGAAATCAAGAAGAATAAAATCACAAAGGATGAATAAACCAGCTTACTGCTATGCATCTCTGTCAATTTTTTATGTTGATCTTCTCAACTAAAATAAATCATAAATGTGATTCTGGAAGTATTCTTAGGGTGACTATTAACATGAGGAGTGCTTTAAGCATTTGCATGAGGAGTGAGCAATAACATGATGTGTTTTCGAAACATACTGTACATAAGGATAGGTGAATGCTGCTGTCTCTGTTTGGGGAGAGAAACATGCTTGATTGAGCCTACTGCCTGAGGTTCAGACACAGCCCTTCTCTAATTATTTCACCTATTAGAAAACCAGTTGAGTTAAAGTTTAAAATACTACCAACATTGTCTTTGAACTCTTGAGTTATAAATTGAGCCCAATATAACCATTACCAATTACCACTTGTTTTGAGAAATAGTGCTCACGTGAGATGCACATCTTTTCACTTCGCAATAGAAACTTTATCAATTAGAAAAATATTATTTTCTACATAATTCTTATTTATGATGATGAATTTACCATGTTAAATGTGACTGTACTTCTTAGTTTTTAAAATATCTCACAGAATGAAGGGTTTGCTAAAAAGAAAGGCGGGAGAGAGAAAGATAGGAGCTATTGCTCCGTCTCCTTACAAGCCATGCACAACTTTTACTTCACAAGCCACTGCCTCTGAGTAACGTGCCAAACCAGAAGCATAATTTGTGGCTGGGGGGGATCCAATCATAAAATTATGAATTAGTAGTACTGTGTACTGTAAAAACACAGAAAGCCAGTAGCTACGGTGGGGAAATGATTTCCAATCCAACAGGTTCATCATGGTCTGTTATTGAGGGGGTCAAATTAGTCTGTCTCTAATATAGGGGAAGGTAATGACCCCGCTGTCCCCCCCACAAGTTACACACCTGCACACACTCATTCACACACGCAAGGTTGTTTGATGCTTCCTCGCTGTACCCAGTAGAATAAGAAACAATGGCCCTCTGTTTCTTTCTCTAGTCCTGTCTTCATCCTTACCATTTTCCAGTCTTGTCAGCACTGTGGAAGTGATGGGTAAAGCCATCCAGAAACCACTAGCTGCTACGTTGACATGTGGCATTAGTAAAATAATTAACATACTGCACTCTTAAGAATGAGCTTTGAGTCTCTGTTACTTACTACTCATCTGCCTCATATTAGGGATGCATTACATGTCTTTTAAACATCTTGCAACCAAATTATAATGATTTGCAAGTAAAAAATAACATTTTCAAATGTGTCCAAAGACCAAATGTAAAATTGAGCGTCAAATTGGTGTTCTGAGCATAAGAAAAGGTCAAAGAAAAAACATTTCTGTGACAGACTAGAAGAATGCTTTCACCATTTCATCTCAGGCCAATAGCCACACATCCACTTCCTGATTGTGAAAGATCGGTCTTCTACTTTCAATCAATACGTTTTCGACATCTCCTTTGAAGTGTCTCCGTGAGAAACCAATCGCGTGTCAGCTTGGAGGTGCTCAATAACACTGTCCGTTCCACATAAAGATCATGTTGGAGCAGCTGCTTGCAAAGTTACCTGAGGTGAATTTAATGAGGAACATCCCATCTACACATGGCAATAAAACAATTGTGTTTGTACCCACATTCAGTGTGATATGGCTGTGCTACCTCATGGTGTAAGCATAGTATTAGAGATGAATTCAAACAGAAGTTGACGCATCATTTAATGCAATGGGATACATCCATTTCGTGATTGAATCATTTCAAATCGTTGTAAATTTCGAAAGAAAATTACAGATGACAAATACCAGTTGACAAATATACATGCACACTAAGGGGATTTGGAGATCTTTTGTTACAGGCACAGCAGAGCTTATTCACCCCCACCGTGTTTTAACATATCATTCTTAAGTTTTTGTTCTTGTGCATCAAATACAGTCTCCTACAAGCCCATATGTTATGTGGATGACATGTCAAGGTCTCAAAGCTCACATTTATTCTAGGCAGAGCTAAGAATCTCCCTGTTCACTCATGACTGCACAGCCAGGCACGACTCCAATACCATCATTACATTTGCCGATGACACAACAGTGGTAGGCCTGATCACCGACAACAACGAGACAGCCTATAGGGAGGAAGTCAGAGGCCTGGCCGTGTGGTGCCAGGACAACAACCTCTCCCTCAACGTGATCAAGACAAAGGAGATGATTGTGGACGACAGGAAAAAGAGGACCGAGCACGCCCCCATTCTCATCGACGGGGCTGTAGTGGAGCAGGTTGAGAGCTTCATGTTCCTTGGTGTCCTCATCACCAACAAACTAGAATGGTCCAAACACACCAAGACAGTCGTGAAGAGGGCACGACAAAACCTATTCCCCCTCAGGAGACTGAAAAGATTTGGCATGGGTCCTCAGATCCTCAAAATGTTCTACAGCTGCACCATCGAGGGCATCCTGACTGGTTGCATCACTGACTGGTATGGCGACTGCTCGGCCTCCGACTGCAAGGCACTACAGAGGGTAATGCGAATGGCCCAGTACATCACTGGGGCCAAGCTTCCTGCCATCCAGGACCTCTATACCAGGCGGTGTCAGAGGAAGGCCCTTAAAATTGTCAAAGACTCCAGCCACCCTAGTCATAGACTGTTCTCTCTACTACCACATGGCAAGCGGTACCAGAGCACCAAGTCTAGGTCCAAGAGGCTTCTAAACAGCTTCTACCCCCAAGCCATAAGACTCCTGAACATCTAGGCACACGGCTACCCAGACTATTTGTATTGCCCTCCCCCACCCCTCCACACCCCTGCCACTCTCTGCTGTCATCTATGCATAGTCACTTTAAAAACTCTACCTACATGTACATACTACCTCAACTAACCAGTGCCCCCGCACATTGACTCTGTACCAGCACCCCCCTCTATATATTGTTATGTTTTACTGCTGCACTTTAATTACTTATTACTTTTATCTCTTATTCTCATCCGTATTTTTTGTAAAATGCACTGTTGGTTAGGGGCTCGTAAGTAAGCATTTCACAATTTGATCTGATTTGAATCTGTCAGATGCTACAGAGCTTCCCCAGAGAGTTAAGGACAAGGCAGACTCCAAATGTCATACAGTAGCTATTGTGCTGTTCAGCAGTATTCTGAAAATACTTTCCACAATGGATTTATTGTGTTTCCAAATGCACTTTGGAGAATATTCCACATAAATAGAGAACAGAGAAAAGGCAATATTGCGTTGATTGAAAACATGTCTTGTAAAAGCTGTTATAATATGCAAATGCCAGTCAGCTGCTGCTCTCCACTTCTCTAAAAAGTCACAGTAGTTGCATTCTAATTAACATGTGGTTTTGTCAAAGACCTAGCTTCACACATTTAACATTTTCATGACTTTTAAAGCCATATGTGTATATAAACATTAAGCACATACACATGGGAGGGAGAGAGAGAGATGGCGTGAATGAGAGGGATGCAAGGAGGCACAAAAGAGGCAGCACAAAATAGAGCAGGAGAGAGGGAAATTTGCAAGAAAATGTTATATCTCTAGGATGGGCATGTACAGATGACTGAAGCATGTAAATTGGGATTAAGGGTCTCACTGCCATGAGGAGAGCAGGTAGGGGTGACGGGGAAGGGTGGGCACAGCAGAAGTCAAGGAGACAAGCTGCCACACGCCAGACGGGACACCAACTTAACAATTCAAACAGAGAGCACACCTCGCCACTTGCGAAACCGTTAAATATGCAACCATTGACACCATACTGACAGACGCGCAACGCAAGCCTTCAATCCATAACCACCAACAAAGTACGGAGCCATGATGGGTTTTGAGATACACTACCGGTCAAAAGTTTTAGATCACCTACACATTCAAGCGTTTTTCTTTATTGTTACTATTTTCTACATCAAGCGCTATGCTGAAACTGGCTCTCATGAGGACCGCCAGGAATGGAAGACCCAGAGTTACCTCAACCGCTGTGTCTTTGTAAGACACGGTGTGGGTGAAGGGATGATATCTGCATGTGTATTTCCCACTGTAAAGCATGGTTTGATTTTATTTGATTTAATTTGGAGAAGCAGGTGTTATGGTGTGGGGATGCTTTGCTGGTGACACTGTCTGTGATTTATTTATAATTCAAGGCACACTTAACCAGCATGGTTACCACAGCATTCTGCAGTGATACGCCATCCCATCTGGTTTGGGCTTAGTGGGACTGTCATTTGTTTTTCAACAGGACAATGACCCAACACACCTCCAGGCTGTGAAAGGGCTATTGAACCAAGAAGGAGAGTGATGGAGTGCTGCATCAGATGACCTGGCCCCACAATCCCCGACCTCAACCATATTGAGATGGTTTGGGATGAGTTGGACAGCAGAGTGAAGGAAAAGCCGCCAACAAGTGCTCAGCATATGTGGGAACTCCTTCAAGACTGTTGGAAAAGCATTCCAGGTGAAGCTGGTTGAGATAATGCCAAGAGTGTGCAAAGCTGTCCTCAAGGCAAAGAGTGGCAATTTGAAGAATCTCAAAAATAAAATATATTTGAATTTGTTTAAGACTTTTTTGCTTACTACATGATTCCATATGTGTTATTTCATAGTTTTGATGTCTTCACTATTTTTCTACAATGAAGAAAATAGTACAAATAAAGTAAAACCCTTGAATGAGTAGGTGTTCTAAAACTTTTGACCGGTAGTGTACTCATGCACACACAATCACAGATGACACCCGTGTCATTTCAGCAAGTGTTTATGATCTCACTTACCAACCTCCACACTATTAAGACAAGTTTAGGTCCTGAAAAGCCAGTGCAACACTCACATGAGAAGGATTCGTCGGCCAGAACATTGAGGCAGGCAGCCCCATTCTCGCAGGGATTGGGCTCGTAAACTTCCCCTGCAAGACACGGGGAGACAAGAACACAGGGTCCCATGGGGTTAGAGAACAACCCTCTGCTCATTAAAATGGTCAGACAGCTGGATCAGCCAGCAGTACTGATGATACTTTAATGAAGTATTTTGAGTAGCTTGAGTCCATAGAATTACCCAATAAAAGCCTTGACTCTGCAAATTCCCTGTGAGTCTTTTTTTTGGCACAATAATCTAATGAGGGAGAATTGGAATCCCAAGTCTGATTAGAACTCAAACCAGTTCAGAGAGTGAGTTGGTGTCAGACTGGTCACAAGCTTCTATGGGGTTGGTAATATGCACAGAACGCTACTCCATCTTCAAAGTCAAAGTTTGCGGGCATGAATCATTCTAATAGGCCTAGCTTGGCGCTGATGTTTGAGAATCTTTACACACAGCTCTTAAACACCCTCCTCTAAAGTGGATCCATATGTGTAGTCACTATTACGGTTTAAAATGTTCCTGGCACGTAAAAAATATTCGTCCCGAGAATAAATCACTTTTCTCCTAAGGTAACCTGGTATTTCCTGCCAAAACCGGAAGTGTCATTCTAAAGCAGGGTTTCCCTAATTAATTTTTACAAAATAACTTAAAAATTAGGAGCTGAAATGTCTTGAGTCAACAAGCAAGCCTAAATAAGTTCAGGAGTAAAAATGTGCTTAACAAGTCACATAATAAGTTGTGTGGACTCTTAATAGTGTTTAACATGATTTTTGATCTCTGTACCCCACAAATACAATTATCTGTAAGGTCCCTCAGTCGAGCTGTGAATTTCAAACACAGATTCTACCACAAAGACCAGAGATGTTTTCCAATGCCTCGCGAAGAATGGGACCTATGGGTATATGGGTAAAAACATTGAATATCCCTTTGAGCATTGGTAAGTTATTAATTCAACTTTGAATGGTGTATCAATACACCCAGTCACCACAAAGGTACAGGCGTCCTTCCTAACTCAGTTGCCGGAGAGGAAGGACACCGCTCAGGGATTTCACCATGAAGCCAATGGTGACTTTAAAACAGTTAGAGAGTTTAATGGCTGTGATAGGAAAAAATGGAGGATGAATCAACAACATTGTAGTTAGTCCACAATACTAACATAAATGACAGAGTGAAAAGAAGGAAGCCTGTAGAGAATAAAAATATTCCAAAACATGCATCCTGTTTGCAACAAGGCACTGAAGTTGTACTGCAAAAAATGCACAATCCAGATTTCGAAGGTTTTTAGAGACTTACCCAGAAACACTCACAGCTGTAATCGCTGCCAAAGATTATTCTTACATGTACTGACTCAGGGGGTAGAATACGTCTTATTTTTCATAATTATTTTTACAAATGTTAAAAGTTTTGTTCCATTTTGACATTACATAGTTTTGTGTAGATTGTTGACAATTGTTGACAATAAATTAAATACATTTTAATCCCACTTTGTACACAGAAAAATGTGGAAAAAGTCAAGGGGTGTGAATACTTTCTGAAGGCACTGTAAATATGTCCCCACTGGGCACAGACTTCGGTTTTGATTTACATTTGTTTGAGTTGTCAAATAGTGTGAATTCAACATGAAATCAACAAAAACATTGATTTAGGTTAAAAGTTGGGTAAAGAAATTACGAAATGCCCTCACGTTGATGACTTTTTGCAAATGCATTAACCTTACCCTAATATTTCCGCTAATGTTGTGCGATGTGGGTATAGGCTACCTCCTGTTTCTCTCTCTATTTTTCCTTCATACCTTCCTCACTCGCAACAGTTTAATAAAATTGCCTACGTTTCGTTGTCCTTATCTTCATCATGGTATCATGCTTGAATAATAGGCTATTGGACTAGAATAAGATGCAGATGGCTTTCGCTTCTCTTCACGAAGATTGAATGGATGTGACAATGTTCCCTCTAAGCAGACGAAACGCCATGCCGCGCAGAGACGTAAGAGGTTGAACTTCACTGATAGTCTTTCAATCACCTGCGAGATTTCAGATCAGAGCCTCGCGTGTGCACATTTGTTGATATTCTTTGCTAGTTAGCGAGTTACTACCCCAGTTATAGATAAGTACAGATCAGCAATGGGAAGTTACTGCTTTCTACAAGAGCACAAAACATGAAGGCTACATTTCAAGCTGTCTTTGAAAAGCCAGTCAGGTATAAAGCTTGTCTTAATTAAAAGGGAAGGGTTGTATTTTGAGAAAGGCTTGAATACGCAAATAAACCAATAGGCAGAGGGGTAGACTACATTGTCTAATTTTCTGTATGGTAATAAGAATTCATTGTATTTTGTAAAGTGGTTCCTTGCGTCAAACAACACAATAACATTTACAGTCACCTATTTGGCCCATGGTGTTACAGACCAAGTCATGGATTAATGGCAAGCCTTTCATAATGTAAAATGTTTTTAAAAGTCTCATGCAATGTAGGCCTGCATTGAACACCACATATTGTCTACTATAGGCTATATCATATATATCAAAAGCTATTCCCATGTGAAAATGTTATCCTTTAAAGAAAGAAATATGCAAACAGGTTTGATGTTCACCAAAAGGCATGTGGGAACATATGGAAGGAGATACTCTGGTCAGATGAGACTAAAATAGATTTTTTTGGTCATCAAGGAAAACGCTATGTCTGGCGCAAACCCAACACCTCTCACCACCCCGAGAACACCATCCCTAAAATGGTGGTGGCAGCATCATGCCGTGGTGATGTTTTTCATCAGCAGGGACTGGGAAAATGGTCAGAATTGAAGGAATGCTTGATGGCGCTAAATACAGGGAAATTCTTGAGGGAAACCTGTTTCAGTCTTCCAGAGATTTGACTGGGACGGAGGTTCAACTTCCAGCAGGACAATAACCCTAAGCATACTGCTAAAGCAACACTTAACTTCTTATGGCTGCAGGGGCAGTATTGAGTAGCTTGGATGAAAGGTGCCCAGAGGTGCCCATAGTAAACTGCCTGCTCCTCAGTCCCAGATGCTAATATATGCATAATATTATTAGTATTGGATAGAAAACACTCTGACGTTTCTAAAACTGTTTGAATGATGTCTGTGAGTATAACAGAACTCATATGGCAGGCAAAAACCTGAGAAGAAATCCAAACAGGAAGTGAGAATTCTGAGACTGGTCAATGTTCAACTCATCGCCTATTCAATTCCCTGTAAGATATGGATCTGTTTGCGCCTTTCACTACATGTCAACAGTCTGTAGAACGTGGAATGACGCCTCTAGTGTGATGTGGGGCCGGATGGGAGGTGTTTCAGTCATTGGTCTGGCAGATTGCCAGTTCCTGGTCACGCGCATTCCAAACGATATCGTCTTGCTTTCTATAACTTCTAGAGACACAAAGGAATTCTCCGTTTGGAACGTTATTGGATAGTTATGATAACAACATCCTGAAGATTTATTCTCTACTTAGTTTGACCAGTTTATTCGACCTGTTATATAACTTTTTGAAGTTTTCGTCCGAGTTCGCCTGCATCTGCGCGAGCGTTTGGACATGCGCACTAAACATGCTAGCAAAAGTAGCTACTTAGACATAAGTAATGGACATTATCGAACAAAACAACAATTTATTGTGGAACTAGGATTCCTGGGAGTGCATTCTGATGAAGATGATCAAAGGTAAGGGAATATTTATGATGTAATTTCGTATTTCTGTTGACTCCAACATGGCGGAGAAATGTTGTTATTTTTGAGCGCCGTCTCAGAATATTGCATGGTGTGCTTTTTACGTAAAGTTTTTTTGAAATCTGACACAGCGGTTGCATTGATAACCTCTTATGGCTCAAATATCAGCAGTGAGTATCAGCAGTGGAAAGAGGTGGCCATTTCAAACGGCCTCGTACTCAATTCTTGTTCTACAATATGCATATTATTATTACTTTTGGAATAGAAACACTGTCTAGTTTCTAAAACAGGTTTAATTATTTCTCTAAGTGAAACATAACTCTTTTTACAGCCCATTTTCTGTAAAAAAGAAAAATTCCAAGAAGCTATGTCTCTCTTCAAGATACTCTCTATAAAAGGCCTTGGCACTTAGGACTGTAGAAACACGTCACACATCTTCCCCTGGTTGTCATGCGGAAGTGAGAGAAAAAATGACTTGATTATCTCTGTCAGGGACTGAAAACACATCTTTGAGTGATAAGTGCGCACTTAATTTTTTTTTCTGGGCGCGAAGTAGGAACTGGACTGCGCTCCTGGAAACCCTCGTTATAGGTGAATATGACCTCCGGCTTCGAATTTATTTGATACATGTCACAATATCATCCTAAAGTATGTTTTTTCAATATACTTTAATTATATTATGAAATTTATTCTGGACTTTAGACGTGATGCGACGCAAGAATTTTGTCAAGACGGAGAGGTTAGCACGGCATGGCCAGTGTGCCATGCTAATTCAACAGGGACATCGTTCGTTCTAGGTCCAAATGAACACGGTTCTGAACAAAGGACCCTTTGAGAACATTCTGATGGAAAATCAACAAAGATAAGGACCCAATTTGGGATGCTTTTTCATATATCTGTCGAACTGTGCTATCGCTAGCGTTTGACTAGAAATAGCTGCTGTTGTGTAGCTATTGTAGTAAGCTAATATAACGATATATTGTGTTTTCGCTGTAAAACACTTCAGAAATCGGAAATATTGTCTGTATTCACAAGATCTTTCTCTTTCATTAGCTATCCACCATAATTTTTCTGAAATCTTTTCTGATGTGAAATTAGTAGTTGACGTTGGTGTCTGTTTCTCTGGCTACTGCCGTGCGATTTCTGACTGTAGCTATGATGGTGGCTAAGATGGTAGCAGTAATGTAAAACTGATTTATAGCTAAAATATTCAACTTTTTCGAACAAAACATAGATTTATTGTGTAACATGTTATAGGACTGTCATCTGAGGTAGTTTTTTCTAGGTTATTTAGGTTGGTTCTAGGTATTTAGGTTGGTTCTAGGTTAGTTTTGGTTAGCTTTGTGCATGCTAATTGCATGCTACCGTTGCTGTGAAAAATGTCTGTCTGTCTTTTGTATTTGGTGGTGAGCTAACATAAATATATGTGGTGTTTCTCGCTGAAAACACTTCAGAAATCGGAAATATTGTCTGTATTCACAAGATCTTTGTCTTTCATTAGCTATCCACCATATATTTCTCTGAAATGTTTCTGATGTGTAATAAGGTAGTTGACGTTGGTGTCTGTATTTTCTCTGGCTACTCCCGTGCGATTTCTTACTGTAGCTATGATGGTAGCAGTAATGTAAAACTGATTTATAGCTAAAATGCATTTTTTTTGAACAAGAACATAGATTTATTGTGTAACATGTTATAGGACTGTCATCTGAGGTAGTTTTTTCTAGGTTATTTAGGTTGGTTTTAGGTTAGTTAGGTTGGCTTGTGCATGCTACTTCATCCTACTTGTGCTGTGAAAAATGTCTGTCCTCTTTTTTATTTGGTGGTGAGCTAACATAAATATATGTGGTGTTTTCTCTGTAAAACATTTAAAAAATCGGACATGCTGGCTGGATTGACAAGATGTTTATCTTTCAAATGCTGTATTGGACTTGTTAATGTGTGAAAGTTAAATATTTTAAAAAAATAGATTTTGAATTTCGCGCCCTGCACTTGAGCTGGATGTTGTCATAAGTGTACCGGCGCCGGGCTTGCAGCCTGAAGAAGTTTAAGAACAAGTGTATCTTTAATTCTATGTAAAACATGTATCTTTCATCAAAGTTTATGATGAGTATTTCTGTTATTTGACGTGGCTCTCTGCAATTTCTCCGGATATTTTGGAGGCATTTCTGAACATGGCGCCAATGTAAACCGAGATAGGTGGATATAAATATGCACATTATCGAACAAAACATAAATGTATTGTGTAACATGATGTCCTATGAGTGTCATCTGATGAACATCATCAAAGGTTAGTGATTCATTTTATCTCTATTTCTGCTTTTTGTGACTACTATCTTTTGCTGGGAAAATGGCTGTGTTTTTCTGTGGCTATGTACTGAGCTAACATAATCGTTTGGTGTGCTTTCGCCGTAAATCCATTTTGAAATCAGACATGTTGGCTGGATTCACAACATGTGTAGCTTTAATTTGGTGTCTTTCATGTGTGATTTCATGAAAGACTGATTTTTATAGTAATATATTTGAATTTGGCGCGCTACATTTTTTCTGGCTTTTGGCCAAGTGGGACGCTACCGTCCCACATATCCCAGAGAAGTTAATGGTCTCCTCAATAATGAGAAGTACAGGCAGATACTTATCCATCATGCAATACCATCAGGGAGGAATCTGATTGGCCCCACATTTTTTCTGCAGCATGACAATGACCCCAAACATACATCGAAAGTCATTAAGAACTATCTTCAGCGTAAAGAAGAACAAGGAGTCCTGGAAGTGATGGTTTGGCCCCCACAGAGCACTGATTAACATTGAGTCTGTCATAAAGAGAGAGAAGCACCTGAGGCTGCCAAAATCCACAGAAGAAATGTGGTTAGTTCTCCAAGATGTTTGGGCCAACCTACCTGCCGAGTTCCTTCAAAAATGGTGTACAAGTGTACCTAGAAGAATTTAAGCTGTTTTGAAGGCAAAGGGTGGTCACACCAAATATTGATTTGATTTAGATTTTTACTCTGTTCACTTACTTTGCATTTTGTTAATTGATAAATATAATCTATTAACATGTCTATTTTTGAACGCAATCTTACTTTACAGCATTTATTCACAACTGCCTAAAACTTTTGCACATTACTGTACATATACATATACACTACCATTCAAACGTTTTGGTTCACTTAGAAATGTTCTTGTTTTTGAGAGAAAAGCATATTTTTTTGTCCATTAAAATAACATAAAATTGTTCAGAAATACAGTGTAGACATTGTTAAAGTTGTAAATGACTGTTGTAGCTGGAAACGGCTGATATTTAATGGAATATCTACATAGGCATACAAAGTCCCATTATCAGCAACCATCACTCCTGTGTTCCAACGGCACGCTGTGTTAGCTAATCCAAGTTGATCATTTTAAAAGGCAAATTGATCATTAGAAAACCCTTTTGCAAATATATTAGCACAGCTGAAAACTGTTGTCCTGATTAAAGAAGCAATAAAACTGCCTTCTTTAGACTAGTTGAGTATCTGGAGTATCAGCATTTGTGGGTTTGATTACAGGCTCAAAATGGCCAGAAAGAAACAACTTTCTTCTGAAATTCGTCAGTCTATTCTTGTTTTGAAAAATGAAGGCTATTCCATGCAAGAAATTTCTAAGAAACTGAAGATCTCGTACAACGCTGTGTACTACTCCCTTCACAGAACAGCACAAACTGGCTCTAACCAGAATAGAAAGAAGAGTGGGAGGCCCCGATGCAGAACTGAGCAAGAGAAAAAGTACATTAGCGTGTCTAGTTTAAGAAACAGATGCCTCACAAGTCCTCAACTGGCAGCTTCATTCAATACAACCCGCAAAACACCAGTCTCAACATCAACAGTGAAGAGGTGACTCTGGGATGCTGGCCATCTAGGCAGAGTTCCTCTGTTCAGTGTCTGTGTTCTTTGGCCCATCTTAATCTTTTCCTTTTTTGGCCAGTCTGAGATTTGGCTTTTTCTTTGCAACTCTGCCTAGAAGGTCAGTGGTGAACAGCAAGTCTTTCCACAGATTTTCAATGTGAATCAAGTCTGGGCTTTGTCTGGGCCACTCACAGACTTTCACATTCTTGTTCTGAAGCCATTCCAGTGTTGATTTGGCTGCATGCTTGGTGTCAGTGTCCTGTTGGAACATACATCTTCGCCCAATTATAAGGTAATTTGCACTCTGAAATAGGTTCTCATAAAGGATTTTCCTGTAGTTGGCTCCATTCATTGTTCCCTCTATCCTTACCAATCTCCCAGTCACTGACTCTTAAAAGCATCCCCATAGCATGATGCTGCCACCACCATGCTTCACGGTAGTCATAGTGTTAGATGGGTCATGAGATGAGCCTGGTTCTTTCTAGACATAGTGCTTAGCATTCAGTCCAAAGAGTTACATTTTTGTCTCATCAGACCACATAATCTTTTGCCTTATGCTCTACGAGTCTTTCCCGTGCCTTTTTGCAAACTCCAGGTGTGCTGTCATGTCGCTTTTTCTCAGGAGTGGCATCTGTCTGGCCACTCTCCCATAAAGCCCAGCTTGGTGAAGTGCTGTAGAAGCTGTTGTCCTTCTGGCAGGTTCTCCCATCCCAGCCAAGGAACTCTGTAGTTCTCTCAGAGTGGTAATTTGGGTTCTTGGTCGCTTGCCCAGTTGCTCAGTTCAGTCGGATGACCAGCTCTAGGCATACTCTGAGTGGTTCAATATTTTTCAATTTCCCTCTGTGCTCTTAGAAAGTTTCAACACAATATCAATTGTTTAATACCCTTCCCCGGATATATGGCTCAGCACAATTCTATCTCGGAGATCTACAGACAGTTCCTTGGACTTCATGGTGTAGTTTCTGCTCTGACATGCACTGTCAACCATGGAACCTTATATAGACAGGTGTGTTTTTTCTAAATCATGTCCAGACAATTGAATTGGCCAGAAGTGGACTCCAATCAAGTTGTAGTGACATCTCAAGGATGATCAAGGGAAATGTAATGCACCTGAGCATACTTTGGAGTGACATTGCAAAGGGGTGTGAATACTTAGGGAAATTTGATTTCTGTATTTCATTTCAAAACCATGTTTCACTTTTCCATTATGGGGTATTGTGTGTAGATGGGTGAACTATACATATTTTTTTTAAATAAATGTTGAATTCAGACTAACACAACAAAATGTGGAATAGGGAAAGGTTTGGGCGGGAATTCTTGTTAAATCTCGGTAACCCGGTTCCCGTTATGGGGTAAGTAGTGGAGGATGCTGAGAGGAGGACGGCTCCTAATAATGGCTAGAACAGAGAAAACGAATTGGCATCAAACACATGGAAACCATGTATTTGATACCATTCCACTGATTCCACTCCAGCCATTTCCACAAGCCTGTCCTCCCCAATTAAGATGCCACCTCCTGTGGTAGACTTTCAGTGGGAGACATTACAGAACGATTGGCTGTAAATTGTACATGTTGGGATCAACCCAAAGTCCACAGTGATAAATACTTAAAGAACTCTATTTTAGACTGTGACCGTCATACCCCCAAACACACCTATTGGGCTTCACAAAGAGAATGGTTTGACTGGAAACAAACCAATATAATGATATTTTAAGGGAACACAAAAGGCCTATGTCCTTGTATTTCATGTCGGTTCACCAAATGGCAACGAATCACAACAAGGTGAAAAAAGTACAATGAGGCTTTTGAACACATGGCAAATGATTAGAACATGATTGATTCTAATCAAAGAAAACCCTAAGACACTCTCGTTTGTTAATTAGATGCAGTGGCTAAAAGGTAATTGCTTGTTTGGTCAGGGGTAAGAGAAAGAAGAGTGAGAAGAAACGCAACAAAAGTATGCAGAAAGAGTCAAAGCACCACAGGCAAACATGAAAGACTGACATTGTGATCTTAACAAGCCAACAGTAAGGATCTGTTCTCAAAGAAAGGCAGCTCTAAAACAATACAAAGAGAAAAGAAATTGAGCAGATGACAAGAGGAGAAAAAAAGAGAGAATAAAAAGAGAGCATCACAAACGCTGCGAAAGCCGTAGCAGGTAGCAATGTCAGGGAACAGGCTGGCCGTTCAGCTCCAAATAGATTGATTGCTTTAGGGAGGAGGCAGCCCTGAGAGATGGATCTGCTCTGCTGCTAGCATGCTAGGGGTTTGAAGATGAGTGAGGCCTTCGGTGGTGCTGGGAATCAAGTAAATCGCTGGAGGCGTCCTTTAAACTTGCCCCCTGCGGGGTTCGATACTTCTGCTGAGCCGATGGGATCCGCTGTGAGGAAGTTCAGACAGTGATGAAATCAATTCAAATAAACAAAACTAATAGCATGACACATACAGCATGTGATGAAAGCCAGAGGATCACAATATCATGTCAACTTTGAGAGGTTACTTTGAATTATATGATGTCGGACCTGAACTCAGCCAATGTTCCATCTACTATACCGTTTGCTTACCCGACATTCATATACATGATGTCAGCCCTTTGCGTTCGCAACCCAAGCCACTACAGTCAGTCGCGGTGACCATGGTATGGGACTAACCAGAAGCCATAATCACCATGGTGTGGTTGTGCGTCGGGTCGCTGTGAGGTAGGTGGCTTCTCCCAAACATAATTATTGCTTGAACTTAAACACGCGCTCTTCACTTTAGGTTCTATGTCTAAAGACCTAATTCAGCAGACACATACATCTCCATGTCTCCTTCCAAACCATTAAAAGGAACTGAGGGTCTTTCCACCCAGCCAGAGGCCAACAGTACGCCGCCTCCTGGTCTGACTTAGCTATTCAACACACACCACTTTGTCTGATAAGTGCTTCCATCCACATAAGACGGTCTCCACCACTTAATTTCCTCTATACCGAGATTTAATCAAAATTGCTTTCAAACTGTTTGCAGTAAGAATGTTCCGGGAACCCTATCTTGGCCAAAATATGTGTGGTCGAACTCAGACTTACTTTTTTCCCCCTGTGGGAGTAAAGGTATTTTTCAATGTTAAATAATCTGGTCCGTGTTCTAACTTTTATAGCCCTCATTACTGTGCACTGCCTAGCCTGCTAGCCCAGCTCTAAGCCCTGTAGGGGAACACAGAGGGCATCCGTCTCAGGAAGAGATCCTACTTCACCTCATCATGGGCGAGGGGAAACCATAATGCACTCTGCTCAGATTGCAGGGTAGGGTTCAGGGGCTTACAGACTAACTTGTAGCATGGACCAAGGCTTTTCACAAACTCAACCTGTAGCCTAGGTAAAATATGATTACAAATCACACAATTATAGCCCATCATGGACATCAATCAATATATTGATTGAACAATGTGTACTGCGGAGGCAATTTTCAATAACATATTCTTCCTTTTCTGAGGTAAAACACAGACATAGCGTTTATCAATACACTATGAGAAAGAATGTAAAATGTTTGATACTTTGATAATTAGAACTCCTACAAAAGGACATAGTAATTTTATTCTCAAGGAACTCTCCAAAATGGCATTTTCCTACATGATGTATCTTCTAAAGCAAGAGCTAAGGAATGCAATACTGATTGGCTATTATCTTGGACAGCTACCAACATCTAGAAAAGTCCAATGTTGTGTAATACACTACATAACCAAATGTTTGTGGACACCTGCTCGTCAAACATCTCATTCCAAAATCATGGACATTAATATGAAGTTGGTCCCCCCTTTGCTGCTAAAACAGCCTCCACTATTCTGGGAAGGCTTTCCACTAGATGTTGGGACTTGCTTCCATTCAGCCACAAGAGCCTTAGTGAGGTCGGGAACTGATATTGGATGTTGGGCGATTAGGCCTGGCTTGCAGTCGGCGTTCCAATTCATCCCAATGGTGTTTGATGGGGTTGAGGTCAGGGCTCTGTGCAGGCCAGTCAAGTTCTTCCACACCGACAAACCATTTTTGTATAGACCTCACTTTGTGCCCAGGGTCATTGTCATGCTGAAAGAGAAATGGGCCTTCCCCAAACTGTTGCCACAAAGTTGGAAGCACAGAATCATCTAAAATGTCATTGTATGCTGTAGATTAAGATTTCCCTTCACTGGAGCTAAGGGGGCTAGCCGAACCATGAAAAACAGCCCCAGACCATTATTCCTCCTCCACCAAATGTTACAGTTGGCACTATGCATTGGGGCAGGTAGCGTTGTCCTGGCTTCCGCCAAACCCAGATTCGTCCTTCGGACTGCCAGATGGTGAAGCGTGATTCATCAATCCAGAACACGCGTTTCCACTGCTCCAGAGTCCAATGGCGGCTAGCTTAACACCACTCTAGCTGACGCTTGGTGATATTAGGCTTATGCGGCTGCTCGGCCATTGAAACCCATTTCATGAAGCTCCCTATGAACAGTTATTGTGCTGACACTGCTTCCAGAGGCAGTTTGAAACTCGGCAGTGAGTGTTGCAACCGAGGACAGTTGTTTTTTACGCACTTTAGCACTCTGCGGTCCCATTCTGTGAGCTTGTCTGGCCTACCACTTCGTGGCTGTGAAGTTTCCACTTTACAAGAACAGCACTAGCAGGGCAGACATTTGATGAACTGACTTGTTGGAAAGGTGGCATCCTATGACAGTGTTTGTCTATGGAGATTGCATGGTGTTGTGCTCAATTTTATAAACCTGTCAGCAGGTTTCAAAGGGTGTCCACATACTTAATGTATGTGGTAAAAGCCCTCTAGGTCATTTGAATGTTTACTTCAGCTCTTCATCCCACTTTATTAAACTGAACTTGTTGAGAAATATTGAACATTGTCTAATTGCAAAGGCAAATTGCAAAACTCTATAGCGCTTACCACATGTCCAAATGAATAGATAATAAAGTTATGTAATAACATATGCTTGAGTTCTTGTCTGTTTGTCTCTTGAATTCAAAATATGACAGTGCCAAATAGCATGAAATACCAAAAGCTAATCAAGCCACACTTCACACAAATATAGACAAGTCTCAAGGGGGTCCAAGAAGCTGCTGGCTGACAATGTTACCCAGCAGACGTTCACGCCGAAGTGCCTCTCGCGGATCTCCAATGCCAGTCAGGCATATGGTGTATCTAAACCCTGCACAGTGATACAGCTTGAGGTTCTGTAAGTAGCAGATTGTTTCCTTTGACTTTCTCACTTCATCACACTTTCTGCTGCTGGTGCCAACACCAAGGCATTGTGGTTCACCCCTGCCACTGAATGGAGGTGGAAACAAGGTCTGCTAGGATGACAGCTTTGACATTCCCTGCTACCCATTCATTACCAACATACAATACCACTATAATCATATTCAGCCCAATGATAATTTTGAAATATACAATCCTGATCACTTTTACTTGTATGAATCATCCACTTTGTTTGAGTACAGCTAATGTCTGTAATAAGAAAATCACATCTCACATTGGATCGAATGATCCTAAACACTAGGAGTCAGCATTATTGACGAGATGGAAGGAGCCCCGCATCCCATTCAATAGTTACTGCAGAGAGCGTGTTACATGACAACCGTTTCAACCCAGTCATCCAGGTTACTGATCCATCTCTGAGATCCAAGAGCTGACCACATCAAACACTCAGTGGTGTGATTGCTCCTGTCTCTACTATCTCATTACTGATGCCCTACTTCAGGCCCAAGCTGAGCCAGGAGAGCATACTGCTGCTAGATTTATTAGAATCCTGGAGGTTCGTATCACTTCCCGAGACAAGATCGCCCTGATTCAATCTCGGGGCACAGTTAATAAGATTCATAAAACATGCCATTAAATTAAATGCACGGTGATGAATGTGGGGCATGACATTTCTGTATGGGGGCGTGGTGGATTAAGGAAAGGTGCAAGGCGATTAGGGTATAGCATTATATATATATATTTTTAGAACAGTGTCAGAGATCAAGAAAATAAATTAATATTTAACAGTACATTGAGGCATTTCTGTGAAATTGTTCATTAAATGTGTTTATTTGTTTATTTGGATCCCGATAAGGTTTTGCAGAGGCAGCAGCTATTCTTCCAGGGGTCCACAAAAAACACAAAACATAAGAAGTAACAAAAGACATACACTGATAGACAAGGACAGTCACACAAATTTAAAATACCATGGTATACCCCGGCAAAAATATACAGATAATAATAATACAAATAATAAAAACATTTTGTTTGTGTCCCTGCCATTCCGTGAGTAGTTGTTTAAACTTTTTTTTTATGTAATTTTGCTGTTTGTTTTAGTAATTGGAGATGGAAGGGAGTTCCATGTGATCATGGCTCTGTATAATACTGTGCGTTTCCTGTGAATTCATTTTGGACCAGACCACTGGTGGCATGTATTGTGAGGTATTGTCAAGGATTCCCCCGGTACTGCTGCTCATTCCGTGCACCAGTTCCGGAGGTCTAAGTCACCTGATTAGTAATTGTATTTATGTGCCCTCTGTTCAACATTGTCTTGTCGGTTATTGTTCCCATGTCCGTTGGTCTTTTGAGTACCTGTGCTTTTATCCGGCTTTCGTGCTGCATGTATATCAGCATATTGATTGCACGACACATAGGGCTTATACCCTCGACCGCTGCTACTCTAACTTCCGCGATGCATACAAAGCCCTCCCTCCGGCAAATTTGACCACGACGTCATCTTGCTCGTCCCGGCTTAAAGGCAGAAACTCAAACAGGATGTACCAATAACGAGAACCATTCAACGCTGGTCTGACCAATCGGAAGCCACTCTCCAAGATTGTTTTGATCACACGGACTGGAATACGTTCCGATCAGCCTCAGAGGACAACATTGACCTATACGCTGACTTTGTGTGCATTTATAAATAAGTGTATTGGAGACGTGTACCCACTGTGACCATTAAAACCTACCCTAACCAGAAACCGTGGATGGATGGCGACATTTGCGTAAAACTGAAAGCGCGATCCACCGCATTTAACCATGGAAAGCGGTCTGGAGATATGGCTGAATTTAAACAGTGTAGGTATTCTCTCCGCAAGGAAATCAAACAAGTAAAATGCCGGAACAGGGACAAGGTGAAGAAGCAATTCAATGGCTCAGACACGAAACGTATGTGTCAGGGTCTACAGGAAATCACGGACTACAAAAATAAAAACAGCCACGTCACGGATACCGATGTCACGCTTCCAGACGAACTAAACACCCGCTTTGAGGATAATACAGTGCCACCATCGCGGATCGCTAACAAAGACTGCGGCCCCCCCTCTCCATCTCAGTGGCTGACTTGAGTAAAACATTTAAACTAGTTAATCCTCGCAAGGTTGCTGGCCCAGACGGCATCCCGAGCCGCGTCCTCAGAGCATGTGCAGTACAGCTGGCTGGTGTGTTTACAGACATATTTAATCGCTCCCTATCCCAGTCTGTTGTAACCCACATGCTTCAAGATGGCTCACATTGTTTCTGTACTCAAGAAGGCAAAGATAACTGAACTAAATGACTACCGCCCCGTAGCACAGCACTTCTGTCATCATGAAGTGCTTTGATGCTCGTCAAGGATCATATTACCGCCACCTTACCAGCCACCCTAGACCCACTTCAGTTTGCAATCTGCCCCAACAGCTCCACAGATGACGCAGTCGCCATCACAATGCACATTGTCCTATCCCATCTGGATAAAAATAATACCTACGTAAGAATGCTGTTCATTGACTACAGCTCAGCATTCAACACCATAGTACAATCCAAGCTCATCATCAAGCTGGAGGACCTGGGTCTCAACCCCTCCCTGTGCAACTGGGTCCGCCCCCCAGGTGGTGAAGGTAGGAAACAACGTCTCCACTTCGCTGACCCTCAACACTGGGGCCCCACAAGGGTGTCTGCTCAGCCTTCTCCTGTACTCCCTGTTCACCCATGACTGCGTTGCCATGCACACATCCAACTCAATCATCAAGTTTGCAGACAACACAACAGTAGTGGGCTTGATCACCAACGACGACGAGACAGCCTACAGGGAGGAGATGAGGGCACTCGGAGTGTGGTGTCAGGAAAACAACCCCACTCAACGTCAACAAAACAAAGGAGATGATCGTGGACTTCAGGAAACAAGAGAGGGAGCACACCCCTATCCACATCGACGGGACAGTAGTGGAGAAGGTGGAAAGTTTAAGTTCCTGGGCGTACACATCACAGACAAATTGAAACGGTCCACACAGAGACAGTGTGTTGAAGAAGGCGCAACAGCACCTCTTCAACCTCAGGAGGCTGAAGAAATTTGGCCTGTCACCAAAACACCCTGACAAACTTTTACAGATGCACAATTGAGAGCATCCTGTCGGGCTGTATCACAGCCTGATACAGCAACTGCACCACCCTCAACCGCAAGGCTCTCCAGAGGGTGGTGCGGTCTGCACAACACATCATCGGGGGCAAACTACTTGCCCTTCATGACACCTACAGCACCCAGTGTCACAGGAAGGCCAAAAAGATAATCTAGGACAACAACATTTACATTTACATTTAAGTCATTTAGCWGACGCTCTTATCCAGAGCGACTTACAAATTGGAAAGTTCATACATATTCATCCTGGTCCCCCCGTGGGGAATGAACCCACAACCCTGGCGTTGCAAGCGCCATGCTCTACCAACTGAGCCACACGGGACCACAGCCTGTTCATACCACCCGAGCCACAGCCTGTTCATACCGCTATCATCCAGAAGGCGAGGTCAGTACAGGTGCAACAAAGCTGGGACCGAAAGATTGAAAAACAGGTTCTATCTCAAGGCCATCAGACTGTTAAATAGCCATCACTAACTCAGAGCTGCCTACACTGAGACCCAATCACTGGACTCTTTAATAAATGGATCACTAGTCACTTTAAACAATGCCACTTTAAATAATGCCACGTTAATAAGGTTTACATATCTTACATAACTCATATTACATGTATATACTGTATTTTATACCATCTACTGCACCTTGCCTATGCCGCTCGGCCATCGCTCATCCATATACTGATATGTACACATTCTCATTCACCCCTTTAGATTTGTGTTGTTGGGGAATTGTTAGATATTACTGCACTGTTGGAACTAGAAGCACAAGCATTTCGCTACTCTCGCATTAACATCTGCTAACCATGTGTATGTGACCAATAACATTTGATTTGATCAATGTTACAGATGCGCCATATAGATCCCATCACGCTGCCTGCCACCTTTCTACCTGCTCTCTATCTGTTGTTGCTCCAGCTCAGGTCTAACAGTAGTGAGCTTTACCCTTCAACAGCAGAAGTCATTTTCTACACTCTGGTTTTAAATGTGTATGGTTGTTGAAATCTATCAGAAACCAACAGGTCTTTATCAAGCTATGGGCTTCGGGTTGTTGCAGAGACAATATTACCGCCACCTCAGCAGTCATAAGTCATGACCACAGTGATATTCCACGTGACAGTTAAGTCACGGTAATCTCCTTTTATGCACTCTGGACATGCTTTGGTAGTACCCAACTTGATAACGACCAGCATATTAGAGCTTATGCATACACATAGGCCTATGAGCCCAAGCTCAAATAACATACCTGAATAAAAATGTATTATTGTGCTGTTGTACGAAACATAGCCTACCGCATATTACGCATGGTGAAAAACATAAGACTGATGGTTGTGATATATGTTCAATGTCATGTCAACATGTTGAGGGCGGGCACCCTGAGCACTGATCAAAGAGGCTGTTACTCAGTGGAGGGAGTGTGAGGAACATGTATCACGTTCACACCGGATAAAGGCACACTGACAGCCAACAGACAAATTCCACCCAAAGTCCACATTACATTATTTTGTCAGTCAGATCGCCTACACAAAAGGAATAAATATATCTACAATATCTAAATGTCAGTTGCAGACAATATTTTTGTATGTTTTTTTATTTTATGTCTTCAATTGGTTGTGAATGTTGGATCTGGGGGGTGTTGGGAAACTTGAGGGATTTGAAGAAGCTTCTGAAACATTGTCTCACTTGTTGTAGGCCTATGGCACGTCAACCTAAAAACGTAAATTTTGATTAAAATCTCAGAGGGGTTCAAGGGCATACGATTTCATTAAATAAGCAGCTGAACCCCACATCATGACCCATGGATTACATGCTGGGCTGGCCAGCAGCCTAGGACCAACAGCTATGGGGGGGATGCCCAGTGTGTACACACAACTCTCCCTGATTAACCCTGGCATCCTGCCAGCTTAGATCACCAAGGTCCTGCTTGCAAGGGGGCCAAGGTGAACAACTCAAATGTACTCTACTACAGTATTGCATGGCTGCTCAAGTCCTGCATACGTGGGCTGCCTTGGCGATTAGAGTTGACAACGAAATGGTAGCAAGGGTGCTAAAGATACAGTGTCATCAACCTTTAGCCTTCCACTGTAACTGTGAAGAAGTTCTGCCAAACATATTGTGCCGTGATAAAATATATGTTAGCTCAGTCCGCTGGTATAGTAGAAGTCCTTGTGCAGTTACAAAACAGGCCAATAGTGCAAGCTGACTTACTGTACACTGAACAACACGTTAAAACACACACATACTGAAAATGTATTCAGAATAAAAACATATCAAATGAACAAGAAAGGTATTGGTTCATGTTATTTTAATATACCATGCAAACTAAAGGAGGAAAAGTATCTGCTTTTCAATGGTTCACTTTTTTCCAGACTAGGTATTACGACTCCTCCACTAAGTAACATAACAATGTAATTTCAAAAAGAACAGCTAGACACAGATACCCAACATTTTCGTTGAATTATTGTTAGGTGTTTTCCATTATATTCTACACTGGATGCAAATGCGAAATTTAACCAATATGGAGAAATATAGAAAAGAAAGCCAGGTGGCAAAGCCCACCTTTCTGATGTGATTTTACAGTCTCTTACTCTCTCGACATGCATCACATGCACACACTCTCTCTCCCAACAGACCACATCCCTGTGCAAGATAAGATTTAATGCTCCATTCCACTTTCACATTCTTCCAACATACATGTGCAGTGCAGTGTTAGACATATGATCTACATAGAAAACCTTTACATAAAAAAACAACATGACCTTTGAAAACCACCAGATTCTACAATGAACCATCTAAATCATCGGAGAGAAGGAGTGAGAGAATGACAACGCCCCAAAGGGAGAGCAGGTGCCTTGGAAGCAGCAGGGAAACGTATCAAAGGGAAAAACCGGAGAGAACAAAAATCTCCTCATTCCCCAAACCCAAACTCTCTTCCGATTTTTAAGCATTCCTCTTAACTTCTTATGGCTGGGGGCAGTATTGAGTACTGAACATAACGCGCCAATGTATACTGAGATTTTTTTTATATAAATATGAACTTTACCGAACAAAACATAAATGTATTGTGTAACATGAAGTCCTATGAGTGTCATCTGATGAAGATCATCAAAAGGTTTGTGATCAATTTTATCTCTATTTCTGCTTTTTGTGACTCCTGTCTTTAGCTGGAAAATGGCTGTGTTTTTCTGTGATTTGGCGGTGACCTAACATAAGCGTTTGTGGTGTTTTTGCTTTAAAGCCTTTTTGAAATCGGACACTGTTGGTGGGATTAACACAATATCCTTTAAAATGGTATAAGATACTTGTATGTTTGAGGGAATTTTAATTATGAGATTTCTGTTGTTTGAATTTGGCGCCTGCACTTTCACTGGCTGTTGTCATATCGATCCCTCAGCCATAAGAAGTGTTAATCACTGTACTGATGCAAGAGACTGTAACCTTGCCTATTTTGATCAATGCTCTGCTCCAGAGAAGAAGGGACGAGCATGATTCACTAACCATCAGTTTTTACCTCCTTAACCTCTCCTCCTCTCGTGTTGATGTTGAGAGAGGGAATGGAACGCAACGCACACCAGTTGCAGGGACCTTCCAACATCTGTGCTTTGTATTTGAGCTGTTCTCTGTCTGAGCCAACACACAGGGTAATCTAAAAGGGTAATCCAGGTCTCCTTGGAGAGTTCATCAATGAGTTGACGCCTGATAAGTTCCTTTCTGAGGATGGTCACCTCTCACAGTCTCTGGGTGACTTTAACCTCCCAACGTCTACTTTGACTCAATTCCTCTCTGCCTCCTTCTTTCCACTCTCTCCTCTTTTGACCTACACCTCTCACACTTCCCCCCTACTCACAAGGCAGGCAATACGCTTGACCTCATCTTTACTAGATGCTGTTCTTCCACTAATCTCATTGCACTCCTCCAAGTTACCGACACTACCGCCTTGTATCCTTCTGTTTCATCCACTGTCGCATGCCGTCTCTTGAGTGGTATCTCTTGCTTGCTCCAACCTGTCTATCCCGCTACTCGTGTACTCGCTGCTTCCATCTTGCTATCATCAGTTTACGTCTCATGTCCTCGCGCTTAAACTGCTTTCTCAACAAGTCCTATCTCCTATATCTGCTTACGCGTAATCCCTGTCGTCATAGCTCACAATGTTCTTAGTCTGGCATTTTCACTGTTACACGTCACTCTTCTACTGTCCCCCTATCACTATGAATCATTTAGCTCGAGTCTCCCTCGCTACTCGCCAATACGGCTGACAACTGAATGTGCGTAGCTTCACTAGCAGGTGCGTCCAGTGTCAGAGCGGCAGGAATCATTATGGCAGGTAATCAAGGACAGAGCTCCGACTGCCAGGAACTCGGCAAGTTAGTGGCTATCGAATTCATAAACTCTAATGTCTCTCACTCTTGATTACTCTGCTAAAAGTAGCTCAGCAATTTATCATACACTGATCCTTTCTTTAAGCATTACCACTCCCTCTCTTCTTTCTCGTTTCTCTGGTGTAAGCCTTTTCTATCCACTCTATAAAATCTCTCAGCATCTGCTCTAACCCTAGAAGCTCTTTGCCATTCTCCTCCCTCCTGAATCCTCCTCCCCTCCTCCCCTCCTCCTCTCTGCTGATGACTTCGTCAACCATTTTGAAAAGAAGGTCGACGACATCCGATCCTCGTTTGCTAAGTCAACGACACCGCTGGTTCTGCTCACACTGCCCTACCTGGCTTTGACCTCTTTTCCCCTCTCTCTCCAGATGAAATCTCGCGTCTTGTGACGGCCGGCCGCCCAACAACCTGCCCGCTTGACCCTATCCCTTCCTCTCTTCTCCAGACCATTTCGGAGACCTTCTCCCTTACCTCACCTCGCTCATCAACTCATCCTTGACCGCTGGCTACGTCCCTTCCGTCTTCAAGAGAGCGAGAGTTGCACCCCTTCTGAAAAACCTACACTTGATCCCTCCGGATGTCAACAACTACAGACCAGTATCCTTTCTTTCTTTCTCTCCAAAACTCTTGAACGTGCCGTCCTTGGCCAGCTCTCCTGCTATCTCTCTCAGAATGACCTTCTTGATCCAAATCAGTCAGGTTTCAAGACTAGTCATTCAACTGAGACTGCTCTTCTCTGTGTCACGGAGGCGCTCCGCACTGCTAAAGCTAACCCAGCTCGGAGAGGGTGGAGAGGAGGATCTGATGGTTCACAGTATCAAAGGCAGCCGATAGGTCTAGAAGGATCCTTCTAGACCTATCGGCTGCCTTTGATACTGTGAACCATCAGATTCCTCTCCACCCTCTCCGAGCTGGGCATCTCCGGCGCGGCCCACGCTTGGATTGCGTCCTACCTGACAGGTCGCTCCTACCAGGTGGCGTGGCGAGAATCTGTCTCCGCACCACGTGCTCTACCACTGGTGTCCCCCAGGGCTCTGTTCTAGGCCCTCTCCTATTCTCGCTATACACCAAGTCACTTGGCTCTGTCATATCCTCACATGGTCTCTCCTATCATTGCTATGCAGACGACACACAATTAATCTTCTCCTTTCCCCTCTGATAACCAGGTGGTGAATCGCATCTCTGCATGTCTGGCAGACATATCAGTGTGGATGACGGATCACCACCTCAAGCTGAACCTCGGCAAGACGGAGCTGCTCTTCTCCCGGGGAAGGACTGCCCGTTCCATGATCTCGCCATCACGGTTGACAACTCCATTGTGTCCTCCTCCCAGAGTGCTAAGAACCTTGGCGTGATCCTGGACAACACCCTGTCGTTCTCAACTAACATCAAGGCGGTGACCCGTTCCTGTAGGTTCATGCTCTACAACATTCGCAGAGTACGACCCTGCCTCACGCAGGAAGCGCGCAGGTCCTAATCCAGGCACTTGTCATCTCCCGTCTGGATTACTGCAACTCGCTGTTGGCTGGGCTCCCTGCCTGTGCCATTAAACCCCTACAACTCATCCAGAACGCCGCAGCCCGTCTGGTGTTCAACTTTCCCAAGTTCTCTCACGTCACCCCGCTCCTCCGCTCTCTCCACTGGCTTCCAGTTGAAGCTCGCATCCGCTACAAGACCATGGTGCTTGCCTACGGAGCTGTGAGGGAACGGCACCTCCGTACCTTCAGGCTCTGATCAGGCCCTAACACCAAACAAGGGCACTGCGTTCATCCACCTCTGGCCTGCTCGCCTCCCTACCTCTGAGGAAGTACAGTTCCGCTCAGCCCAGTCAAAACTGTTCGCTGCTCTGGCACCCCAATGGTGGAACAAACTCCCTCACGACGCAAGGTCAGCGGAGTCAATCACCACCTTCCGGAGACACCTGAAACCCACCCTCTTTAAGGAATACCTAGGATAGGATAAAGTAATCCTTCTAACCCCCCCCCCCTTAAAAGAGTTAGATGCACTATTGTAAAGTGGTTGTTCCACTGGATATCATAAGGTGAATGCACCAATTTGTAAGTCGCTCTGGATAAGAGCGTCTGCTAAATGACTTAAATGTAAATGTAATGTAAAACAGCTGGACTGGAGATATTTCACTTAACTAAATCGCACCTTCGTTCTCACTCAAGATTTTTATAGTATAATCTGTTACCCCCCTCAAAAAAATTATAATAATAAATCACATTTGGCTATTGCCTTGTCTGAGCTCCTCTTACCGACAAACACACTTGCTCACATACTCATACGCAATAGTATTAATCCAATAAGGTCCAATAGGTGTGATCATTATTGATAAAACCAAAAAAGACAAACGTTTACATATAGAGAGAAGGCTAATAGTCTTTATTAGGCTGTATCAGAGGGTGGGATTGGTGGGATGACTGAAGCTTTAGGATATACAGTCATACAGTAGCTTCGTGAGCGAAACACAGGAGGAACAATTCTTGGAATAATTGATTATTTTAGCGATGACATTTCTAGGTTACCTCTCAAAGCTTCAGAGTTCAAAAACAGTTGGTATTCACAAACACACATTGACAAACACACTTGTACTGTACACACACACACAAATGAACAGTTGGATCCCTGCACCACACACGCACACACACACACACACACACACACACACACAGTTACAGGCTCTGGCACATCAAATTAAATAAAAGTTAACAGCGCACGGTGATGTCTGAGAATGGGATGAAATGCACAGGGATGAAATGCACAGACAAATCCTGGGATATTGCCTGTGTCTAATGCACTTAACGTGACTAACAACATCACACTGGGAGTGTTGGCTAAGGTACAGAGAGGGAGAGAGCGAGAGAGAGAGAGATGATATAGGGAGAAGGACAGAGAGAAAGGGGGAGGGAGAGAGAGAGAGGCAGAGACGAGCAGAGGGGATATAGGAAGAGGGGGGGAAAAGAAGGTATGGAGGGGTGGGAATAGAGGGAGAGAGAGGGGGTAGGGAGAGGTAAGGATATAGACATATGCTGAGAAGTAGAATAGAGGGAAAGGTGCAGCAGCAGAGTAAGAAGTCTGCGACATCCGTGTCATCCAAAATATTTAGCCAATACTAAAGAAGATGGCTTTCACTCCCACGTGAATGCACACACAGTCTCATTTGCATGCTTATCCACATTACAAGAGACATTGTGTACAGTCTATGCTAATGTGATCATAAAAACATACATTAATGTGCAAATGTAATGACACAACCATCAATAAAAAACACACTTTTTTATTATGTTCTACAACAGAGAAAATCAACAATATTTGGGTACCAAAGATGACCCAGAAGTGCTGGATTGACAAGTAGAGTATATCAAGCAGAGAGCTCACCTCTGCAGGGTAAAGTACCTCTTCAATAAATCACATGGTTTTCAGTGGTCGTTAGACCCAAAGCCTTAAAGAAACTAAGGTCCCTGTTCAATCAAACATGCCAAATAGGTTTTTGGTTAAAGTAAAAAATATATTGCTCTGAAGAGAGAGTGTGTTGAATATAGTTTGAATTACTATGCCTCTACATTTCTTTATGTTTCCACGAAATTAGTTAGCATTGTTGCTTTTTGTACCGAATCCAAATGTACAGTGCATTCGGAAAGTATTCAGACCAGTTCCCATTTTCCACATTCTGTTAGGTTACAGCCTTATCCTAAAATTGATTAAATACATTTTTTCCTCAACAATCTATACATAATTCCCCATAATGACAAAGCGAAAACAGGTTTTTAGAATTTTATGCAAATGTTTTCAAAATAAAAACTGAAATACCTTACTTACATAGGTATTCAGACCCTTTGCTATGAGACTAGAAATTGAGCTCAGCGGCATCCTGTTTCCATTGATCATACTTGAGATGTTTCTACTATTTGATTGGAGTCCACCTGTGGTAAATTCTATTGATTGGACATGATTTGGAAAGGCACACAACTGTCTATATTTTTTATTTATTTAATTGTACCTTTATTTAACTAGGCAAGTCAGTTAAGAACAAATTCTTATTTTCAATGACGGCCTAGGAACAGTGGGTTAACTGCCTTGTTCAGGGGCAGAACGACAGATTTGTACCTTGTCAGCTCGGGGATTCGATCTTGCATCCTTTCGGTTACTAGTCCAACGCACTAACCACTATATAAATGTCCAACAGTTGACAGTGCCTGTCAGAGCAAAAACCAAGCCATGAGGTCAAAGGAATTGTCCATAGAGCTCTGAGACAGGATTGTTATCGAGGCACAGATCTGGGGAAGGGTACCAAAAAATTTCTGCAGAATTTAAGTTCCACAAGAAGACAGTGGCCTCTATCATTCTTAAATGGCAGAAGTTTGGAACCACAAAGACTCTTCCTAGAGCTGGCCACCCAGCCAAACAGCAATCGGGGGAGAAGGGCCTGGGTCAGGGAGGTGACCAAGAACCTGATGGTCTTTCTGACAGAGCTCCATAGTTCCTCTGTGGAGATGGGAGAACCTTCCAGAAGGACAATCATCTCTGCAGCACCCCACCAATCAGGGCTTAATTTTAGTGGTCAGACGGAAGCCACTCCTTGGAAAACGGCAGATAACAACCCACTTGGAGTTTGCCAAAAGGCACCTAAAGGACTCTCAGACCATGATCAACAAGATTCTCTGGTCTGATGAAACCAATATTGAACTCTTTTGCCTGAATGCTAAACATCATGTCTTGAGGAAACCTGGCACCATCCCTAAGGTGAAGCATGGTGGTGGCAGCATCATGCTGTGGTGATGTTTTTCAGCGGCAGGGACTGGGAGACTAGTCAGGATCGAGGGAAAAATTAATGGAGCAAAGAACAGAGAGATCCTTGATGAAAACCTGCTCCGGAGTGCTCAGGACATCAGACTGGAGTGAAGGTCCACCTTCCAACAGGACAACAACCCTAAGCACACAGCAAAGACAACGCAGGAGCAGTTTCAGGACAAGTCTCTGAATGTCCTTGAGTGGCCCAGCCAGAGCCCAGACTTGAATCCAACCAAACATCTCTGGAGAGATCTGAAAATAGCTGTGCAGCAACACTCCCCATCCAACCTGACAGAGCTTGAGTAGATCTGCAGAGAAGAATGGGAGAAACTACCTAAATACAGTTGTGCCACGCTTGTAGCGTCATAGACCAAGAAAACTCAATGTTGTAATCGCTGCCCAAGGTGCCTCAACAAAGTACTTAGTAAAAGGTCTGAATACTTATCTAAATGTGATATTTCATTTTTTTTATTTCTTTTTACATATGTAAACATTTAAAAAATATATGTTTTTTCTTTGTCATTATGCGGTATTTATGTGTAGATTTATGAGGGGGGAAAATTATTTAATCCATTTGGAATAAGGCTGTAATGTGAAAAAAGTAAAGGGGTCTGAAAACTTTCCGAATGCACTGTATTTATGCTGCAGGAGAACAAAAATGTAAAGAAGTCCATGATTTGGAGTGCACCCCTCCAGAATGAAAATGAGCTCCCCCTGTCTCCTGGGGTACGTCGGAGGAAAGACCTTAATCAACCACCTCCACCCCGGTCTGCCCAATGCATCACTGGGGGCAAACTACCTGCCCTCAAGGACACCTAAAGCACCCGATATCACAGGATGGCCAAAAAGATAATCAATGACATCAACCAAACGAGCATATTCACCCTGCTATCATCCAGAAGGCGAGGTCAGTACAGATGCATCAAAGCTGGGACCGAGAGACTGAAAAACAGCTTCTGTCTCAAGGCCATCAGACTGTTGAATAGCCATCACTAGCCGGCTTCCACCCGGTTACCAAGCCCTGCACCTTAGAGGCTGCTGCCCTTAATACATCGACTTGGAATAACTGGCCATTTTATTAATGGAACACTAGTCACTTTAATAATGTTTGAATAATGTTTATATACTGCTTTACTCATATGTGTATACTGTATTCTATTCTACTGTATTTTAGTCAATGTCACTCCGATATTGCTCAATATCGAATATTTATAGATTTCTTGATTCCATTATTTTACATTAAGACTTGTGTGAATTGTTAGACACTCCTGCACTGTTGGAGCTAGGAACACAAGCATTTCGCTACACACGCAATAACATCTGCGAAAGATGTGTATGTGACCAATAACATTTGATATGATTTGAGGAACACTCCTTCACCAAATCTGTGATAAAATGTGGATAATATCGTGACCGGAACAATACAAATAAAATATAGCATGACCTTAATAGACCATAAAGGGCCAAAAACAAAAAGCATCTGGCTCTGGTTTGTTGTGAACAGATAAAAGATAAATCACATCCAAAGCTCTCTGCGTCATCCCTCTGTTCAATCCCTGGATCCATAATCTCTTTACAATGCCTGTCCAACTTTAATCTCACAAACAGCCTCAAAGAATCTGTTTTATTCTACATCTCTAACTCGCTGGAAACCTATTGGCCTCTGATTTGGTCTTGCTATTGTGGTCACATAACATTCTCTTATCGAGAAACATTATTTAAGTGATATGTAACTACCCTTTTAGACACATGAATGGAAACAGTTAACACCTTATACCACTTACTTAGTTTGCAGGGAAGTGAAAAGTATTATCATCATTGTATTGCCCTGTTGTTAGAGAGTTATGAAGGATTACCAGGTACCATGACAATAACAAGCTTACTTATAGGCCTGAAGATCCCAAAGCATCAATAATCATAATTCTGGTACAGAAACACTTGGAAAGGCTAATCAAAATGTAGATATTTGTGGATCATTGCCAGCCGATGCTACTGTATTTGACCCGCTATTTCAAAATAGCGTCCAAGGACAATAGCATCCAGATTTTTTGATGACCCCGTGACACATATACAAAGTATTTTAGCAGTTGAGTCATCATTTCTTCTTAATCCAAGCCTCATGAATTCCAAATCTGTAAACGAATGAGCTACTGAGTTCTTTGCTGCAAAGTTTAAGCACACTTACTGTAACACAGACTGACACCACAAACGGAAACAATTGAATATCTGTTTTACTGGATCAGAGGGCTCTATCACTACAATATGCCTATGTCCAGCTTCCAGGAGCCTTATTGGACTGAAAAATTACCATTATCAGAATGCTAAGGATATGACAGTCCGAGCCATTACATATATTGCGAGAGGCTAGGGTTAGGGTAAGTCGTAGAGTGAGGTAAGTTTTAATTTTAAATGTTACCTTTATTTAACTAGGCAAGTCAGTTAAGAACAAATTCTTATTTTCAATGACGGCCTAGGAACAGTGGATTAACTGCCTTGTTCAGGGGCAGAATGACAGATTTGTACCTTTCAGCTCAGGGATGCAACCTTTTGGTTACTAGTCCAACGTTCTAACCACTAGGCTACGCTGCTGCCCCAGGTTAAGCTGTCCTAGTTGTTCAGGTAAGGGTAAGGGATAGAAAAGGGCAAAAAAAAGTATTAAAAAAATAACACGGCCACTCATGGATTACGTGTCGTGATTTTACAATCTCTGCCACCCTCAACAAACCAGCCTGCACTTCACACCCTTTAAAATTAAATACAGTCCCCTCAGAAAGTTACCAGGTGGAATTAAAATTGATTTAATCGTTTTTTCCCCCCAACAATTTACACAAAATACTCTAATGACAAAGTGGAAGAATAAATCAATTTTTATTTTTTTTATGAGAAAAAACCCCACAGTATCTTGATTTGTATTCAAGACATAAAGTACATTTCTTTGCCACATTTTTTGCAGTTTTACTTTAGTGCCTTATTGTAAACAGGATGCATGTTATGGAAAAAAATATTTTCTTTACAGGCTTCCTTCTCTAACTCTAATATTGTTGAGCCATCCTCAGTTTTCGCCTATCACAGACATTAAACCATATAACTGTTTTAAAGTCACCATTGGCCTCATGGTGAAATTCCTGAGCGGTTTCCTTCCTCTCCGGGTAATGTGTAAGGAAGGACACCTGTGTCTTCGTAGTGACTGTGTGTATTGATACACCATTCAATGTGTAATTAATAACTTCACCATGGTGAAAGGGATATTTCATGTCTACTGTGTTTTTTACTCATCTACCAATAGGTGTTCGTCTCTGTGAGGCATTGGAAAACCTCCCTGGTCTTTGTGGTTGAATCTGTGTTTAAAATTCACTGCACGACCGAGGGACCTTACAGATAATGGTATGTGTGCAGTACAGAGAGGAGGTAGTCATTCAAAAATCATGTTAAACACTTGTATTGCTCACAGAGTGAGTCCATGCAACATATGTGACTTCTAATGCACATTTTTACTCCTGAACTTATTTAGGCTTGTCATAACAAAGGGGTTGAATAATTATTGACATTTCAGCTTTTCATTTCCAAATAATTAGTAAAAAAATTGACAAATATAATTCCACTGACATTATGAACTATTCTGTGTCGGCCAGTGACACACAATCTCAATTTAATACATTTTAAATTCAGGCTTTAACACAACAAAATATGGATAAAGTCAAGGGGTCTGAAGGCACTGTATGTTGTTACATATGATGCTATTTCAAATAGGACAACATATATTATAGATTTAGGTAGGGCCCTATAAAATCTGCGATACTGAGAACGTTGACGGAATCACAGAATCTAGACATTAAAACAGAATTCAACAATATTCAAAAAATATATTGGACTTAGTGGGAAATCAACTGAAGGTAATGAACTTATCAGAAAATGTATTCATTTGCCCAAGTTTATAATAAGACATGAACAGAATGCATCAGCGATTCGTATTTTTATGCAACTTTCTGAAGAAACAACGGTACGGGAATCCCCCTTTACTTCTGTGCGAGTATGTCTACCACTTCCGTTAATGATAAACATCTTCTGGTAGATGGAAAAGCTTTCCCAAAAACCTTCGCCATCAAATGCCAACCTGGCAGAATGATATTATGATTTCATCAGTAAATTAGTCATTTGTTTTGCATACTTCATCACGTGTGCTAAACAACAGTACTAAATGCATTCTGGCTTAAATGCATTCTGGCTTGAATTAAAGGGTAACTACATCAAAAAAATTAAGGAAATTTTATATTTACTCCTCAGAAGTGGTTTCCTGATGTTGTTTAAGCATTATTGTGGCCTTAGAACATCCAATGTAGTTGTTTTTCAATAATAAAAAAGAGTGTGATTTTGAGAGCGGATATCTGAAAAATCTGGAAAAACACAACCAAGAAAATGGATTTGGAATTACGCAAAAATGTAACAGATTTTATAAGGCCCTATTTAGGTCACTGATGGTAGGGACGTCAAACGTTCAGGCTGCTGCACAGACACTATGGAGGCTCAAGTCTCAAACGCCGGGTTAAATTGTGTTGTAGAACATTTTTCTACTCTCTAAGTGGTTAAATGAGTGCGAAATAGATGTCAAATTTGGTGACTGGGCAACATCTCAAATTGACGTATTGAATTATTTTGCATAATTCAATTATGTTATATAGCGCTCATTTCCCTAATCGGAACACTTTGTGTTACTACCTTACACAAGCTTGCATTTTCACCCCATAAAATTTAGTGAATTACACATCCCTTTTATCTCAGATTGGAGATGTTGGTATAAAAGTTTACAGTTATCCGGATGACATAAGATCGATTGCTTAAAACAGATCAATATCTTTGGTTTTGTACTGTTCATTATGTCACACACTGGGGTGCACAAGACTTACAATGCAGAGTTAATTTTCAAACTCAAATGGCACAGAAAATTCAGGGCGGTTTCTCTATAAAAGTTGCCACACACCAAAACACTGATTTGAGAGAAACGATCACTTAAATGGCACCAAACCGTTGATATCACTGTTGATATCCTATGCCGCATCTTGATTTGGTTTTTATTTCCTTTTCCTTGATGGCAGCCTCCCGAAATGAACATCCAACATTCCATAATATAAATATAAGCCTTCTCATCTATAGGCTATTCCAAGTTTCCGTGTGGACTTTGAATAGTGTCAGTTTAAAGCAGCAATCTGCAGTTCAAACAATAACAAAGCAGACCCTGCCACTATTTTGATAGAAGGCTGAGGGATATGGCTAGAGAAATTCAACCACTCTCAAACTCATGGACAGAGCTATGGATACAAGGACTGACCATCCATGATATCAACATTATAGTTTTAGCCATGTTTTGAGGCGAAACCGTGTTTGTTTCTATTTACTTAGTTTACAACCAAAGGAGTAAAACAAGTTTATATTTTGGGTTCTCATGTGGTACAGTTGAACTAAGCTTTTGAGGCATCTATAAGTTATATTCTTCAAGAATCAATGGGTATACTGTATATCATCAATGTAAAAGTATAAAAATGTATGTAGCATCTGCAGATTGCCCCTTTAAACAGTGCTACACCTCAGAAGTTTGCCCCCTGTTCCATTGATTTCAACATGATATCGATGGAAGTAATTACCGCGTTGGCGACCCACTTGAATCAAAATTGTAATATGATATTTTTGCCGTATCGCCCAGCCCTACGTCAGGCGTGAAAGTCATGGAGGACAAAACAGACAATTTCACAGCAAAGACAAATACCACCACGGTCAACAGCATGTCAGAGCATGAAAAAAATGAACTCTGCTCCGAATATTAATACGATTGAACAGTATCTGCACTGGCAATGAATAGCAGGTTAGCGTTTTTCATCGTGAATCTTGTTTTGTAAGCAGCTCTGCAGAGTGGCCACTAGCTGGCCCAGCCACAAAATCATACATTAAATTTTAAATTTAACCCTAACCTTAACCCTGATCTTAACCACACTGCTAACCCTAATGCCTAACCTAACCTTAAATTAAGACCAAAAAGCACATTGTTGTTTTCATGACTTTTTACAATATTGGCAATATTTTGACTTTGCAGCTGGCCCATCCGACGGAAATCACTCAGTTCTGCCTCAGGGACAAGACTCATCCCCATAAATGTCAACCTGCCAATGAATAACGCAATCAAACTTCATCCAAGAGAAAAAAAGAGAACAATGAGTTGTACATGCAATGACACTTCATCAAGAGCAGAGGGTATTATGCAAAGATTAATTCCTGTTTCGCCCCAGTGTCTATGTTGCATTTCCGTACGCTTGGGTTGTCGTCCAATCAGACCCAGGATTGTCACCGTTATCGTGGCTGATGATCTCATAGTTTGACCTCTTGCCTTTGATTGAAGACAATGCCATTTACAGCGATAGTGAAGGTCGGTGAGGTAGATTGCACGTCTGTGTTATTAAAAGTGACCTAAACAGAAGCTATAAACTTTCAACAGGGGATGGTGTACATATGTAATGGGCTTTCAGATAGATTGCTATCATCTGCATTAATTTAAGCCTCGCATGGTTTACTAATATGCAATTGCTTGGTAAACGGAAACCAAAATCTATTGTCTCTTATTGTGAGGGCAGCTTTTTCATATTTCCTTTGAGGCAATCAGTTTCAATTGACTTCAAAGTGTCTAATTCAATGCTAACCAAAGACAATTCAAGAATTTAAATTATATTTTAGTATTCACAGACCCTGCATATTTAACATATATATAATGCTCTGTCTGTTGTTCTTAAGAAATACCACAGACCATCTTGTACAAATATCAGTCATTTATTTTTACACTGATTTGAGGTTTTGGACATCCTAATGCAATTATGGTCAAATAAATACAATTGACTTGTAAGTCTGCTCTAAAAGACATCTCCAGGATTATCAGACTAGTCCACTAGCCACATCGCTATGACAGGTCACATACAGTATTACCCAGGTATGGTTGGTAATTCTTTGGAACATCTAAGTGAATTACACATAATGCACATTGCTTGATAAAGCTTCATAATCATGTCATGACAAATCGACCACATAGCTTTTCAGAATTAAAGTTACACGAAGCTAACATCTCCTGCCCTCCCATCTCGATTCAAGCACCCCATTATCGGAAGACAATCTGCTAGGTTAAATCAACAGTCGTCGTCAATATCACACCATCTCATGACTCAGAACTAATTTCCAATCCACAGGACTGATGGGTAAATTGAAGGGTTCTTGAGTTGTATAATGATTTCTTCGGCAGATTGACACTGATATTCGATAAAATCTACTTACCCTTCCGCTCTCTCGCACACACACAAACACACAACAGACACCTACACTACATTACCAAAAGCATGTGGACACATTCGTCGAACATCTACTTCTAAAATCATGGGCATTAATATGGAGTTGATCGGCCCATTGCTGCTATAACAGAGTCCACTCTTCTGGGAAAGCTTTCCACTAGATTTTGGAACATTGATGCAGGTACTTGCATCCATTCATCCACAAGAGCATTAGTGAGGTCGGGCACGGATGGTGGACAATTAGGCCTGGCTCGCAGTCGGCATTCCTATTCATCCCAAAGGTGTCCGATGGGGTTGAGGTTAGGGCTCCATGCAGTCCAGTCAATTTCTTCCACAACGGTCTTGAAAAATCATTTCTGTATGGACCTTTCTTAGTGCACGGGGGCATTGTCATGCTGAAGGAAAGGGCCTTCCCCAAACTGTTGCCACAAAGTTGGAAGCACAGAATCGTTTAGAATGTCATTGTATGCTGTAGTGTTAAGATTTCCCTTCACTGGAACTAAGGGGTCTAGTGGTGTTTGATGCCATTCCATTCACTAATTTACAGTGGGCTTAATGCTGTGTGATGCTTCAACTCACTGTCCTCATTACACTCTTCAGCAGTGGCAGTTCTAGCTTGTATGGCTCCCGGGGCGAACCCCCCCAAAAAAACACCATTCTGCACTGTCACGGATCCCTCCGGAACTTTCATTACGCACACCTGTCCCCTATTCCCACTGATTGTATTTGTATATTTGTACCCTTTGGTTTCCATTGGGCGTTCAATTATTGCTACAATGTCTGTTGGTACGTGTGAGTACCTGTGCTGTGTGTTTTGGCTTTCGTGCTGTTGTGGATTGCGCAGATGATTACGGGTCTTGTACCGTGTGTTATTTATTTAAGGTACTCCTCGCTCTTTTGTTTTGGGTTTCTAACCTGTTTTATTACGTGTTTGTTTGGTCTTTGTCCCCGTGCCTTTACACAGCACGCAGCAATTTGGGTTTATTTTTTTATTTTTTATCGCATTCCTGCACCTGTCTCCCGTATCATTTATGCCAACGTGACATGCACTAACTGTAATTTTTATTCAGATATTTGGAACAACACAAATAAATATTCATAACATTTAAAACTATATACATATAAAAATATATACAAAAATAAGACTCATAAATATCAAAAATAAGTAACAAAGACAAACAGAAACAAATTTGTTGATATGGCACTCGAGCATCAATACATTACCCATCCCCAACACTGTCAACCAAGAGTCAAGACTAAACCAATTCACCTTGGTGGTGTGCAGACTGGTTTTATATTATTCTCAACGATTTCACACAAACCATAAAAAAATGCAACAATAGGTTGTGAAACTTTATATTCACAGTTTATGAATGAGTTGTGGTTTATTTGGTCGTAGTGTGACTGATTTTACTAATTGCATTGGTACTGTACAAAGTTAGAGGTGCGCTATTTGATATATTCCCCCGCTCCCCTACCTCGGGCTTCCAGTGGGGAGACCTGTGGTCAACCTACTCTGCCCCCATCCCCATCTCATACTTCTGAGTGGGAGACCTTCCCAGGCAGTAGCCTGCCTAGCTCACAAACTAGAATCAGCGAGCCCACTCCGACAAGGTTAATTGACCCACAGTCCCACACGGTGACATGATATCATTGACGTGATGTGCAAATGAGCGATAGAAAACCGACCGATTTTTTTGTGCAGGTGCCCCGTGCCGCCGCCGGCATGATTCCGCCCTGGGCGGTTGGACATGTCGCCTATACCTAAATCTGCTACTGCTCTCCAGTAACAGTTGAACATATCAAAGGAGGGTAATTGGCAGGCCAATCAAGTAAAAATTTCTCAGTGTAAAACATTATGCAATATGAAATATTCTATGGTCACCATAATTGCACAGGATAACTGTTGATTTCTCAATCCTAATCTCTCAATGTTGATTAGTCATTTGCATTCTACAAACTGCAGTCAATTAACATTAGCCTAATCAGAGACGGAAGAGGAAGAGACACCTCACTGGCTGTTATTTTTTTCTGTATTTTTTTCTGGTTCAATGAACTAAGTAGACCAGACCAAATCAATCACATGTATTTCTAAAGGCCTTTTTACATCAGCCAATGTCACAACGTGCTATACAGAAACCCAGCCTAAAACCCCAAACAGCAAGCAATGCAGATGTAAAAGAAAGGGAAAAACTCCCTAGAAAGGCCGGAACCTAGGAAGAAACCTAGAGAGGAACCAGGCTCTGAGGGGTGCCCAGTCCTCTTGTGGCTGTGCCGGGTGGAGATTATAACAGTACATGGCCAAGATGTTCAAACGTTCATAGATGACCAGCAAAGTCAAATAATAATAATCACAGTTGTTGTAGAGGGTGCAACAGGTCAGCACCTCAGGAGTAAATGTCAGTCAAAAACAGCAGGTCCTGGACAAGGTAGCACGTCCGGCATAGCCGCAGGCAGAACAGTTGAAATTGGAGCAGCAGCACGACCCAGCCACTATTACATTGGTGTCTATGGGAGACACACCCAGTTAGGTAGACCGGAACAGACCTTTTTTATGGTAAATGGCTTGAGTGAACTATCTTCATGTATCCACAATCTTTGGCCTAATCCAACTCAGCAGAGTTTAACATGCAACAGTCCTATTGGTAGCCTGTTCAATGGAATCCCAGGCGGAATTGCCTCGAGATGTTTTATGATGTCATGGGTAATATGGGTTCCCGCATTGCAACTAATGTAATAATGGGAAGAAGAAGCAACGGTTTGTCATTCTCTGACATTGTTGAGCAAGATTACATCTCGCTCCATCCTTCTTTGCTTAATAGCTTCCACATTTTGATCTGCTCGAGACATTTGTCATTTTCTGGCTTCTGTCGCCTTAATTATATGTGGGAACGCAACGCATAAAATTATGCTATAGTGTTTAGTTTTAAACAAAAGGATTAGGCCTTGGGAACGACATGTGTGCACTATGAACATATCATTAGTGTACTTCTATTTCATTAAACACGAGTTTAATAGTGTCGGCTTAAATTATCTAGAGCAAATATATTCGCCAATCTTTAAACTTTCGAGACAATCCACATGTTAAATAATTTTACTCCACTGGATTAAATTCGAATGTGGCTCTGGCATATCCTGTTGTATCCATCGATTGCGCTCGTATAGGCTACGGAGTCGTCTTGTAGTGCACTTGATATAAGGCGACGAAAAAGAACATCTGAAGTCCTGTTATTAGTTAAAAATGTAGAAAAAGAACATCTGAAGTCCTGTTATGAGTTAGAAATGTAGGTCCAGCCACCCCAGTAGACTAACATGGAGAGTAATGTCATATAGACAGAATTGGAGAGCCTTAGCCTATAGTTGACACAGTATTTCAATTGGGACGGCTAGTGTGCTTACTCGTTAAAATCGGTATTATCATCTCCATAAAATGCCATACAGTACTGGCAAATCCCCCAAAAACTCAGTTAACACTCACTGTATATGTCTACTGTGTTTGCCAATTGCATAACATGACAAGCAGTGCGTATTTAAAGTATTTTGTCACCTTCCGTATTAAAATATTACACTTTGATAGGAAGTAAAATGTTTATTATCGCCTCAGATAATCTGTTTTAGGTGATGTCATTTGATTTACAGCAAACCATCCAGTCTTAAACCTTTGCCTACTTCCTCTCGACTATCCTCATCCATAACCAGTAATTGCTCTCCTGTACTCACCTTTCACAAAATGTGGGACAGAAGCGCTCAAGCAGAGGACGATGGATACGAGTAACGGTCTCATCCTCTTTCAAATAGCAGGTTTCACTTCCAATGTGAGGAAATCAAGAGGATTGAATAACTTTTCACGAGCAGAATGGCTAGTCTCTGAGTGGTATTAGCCTAGTGGTTTTATACCTCCCCCTCGATTGGTGGTGGTAAGTCCTCTTATTTTCCGGAGAGTCACAGACGCACTACCTGGAATGCCGAGTGTTGAAACAAGTGAGTGCCAGGGCTCCGCTGCCTGCCTTCCCGTCTTACCGCAGTGGTGCGCGATGCGCTGTGATAGACGAGAGATTGTGCGTGCGTGCTGGTCCCGGGGAGACGGTTTCACTGAGAGTGCACGTGAGTGTCAGGCAGTGTGTGTGTGCGAATGTGTGTGTACAACCCCTGGCGGTTGAGGAGCGTGCAGTAGGCTACACGGTCTGTCACAGTTATCCGACTGGGGCGCTGTCTCACTGATAAAGACAAACCCCTGCTCCTCCCCACACGTGCTGATACTGCCAATACAAAACACCGTCAAATACAGAAGGGTGCAGACCTACATTTTATCAGCCACTCTTCTCCCCGTTCTCTTTTCGTCCACCGGACCTCTGGGGAAGTGGGCTATGCGCACTGATGAAAAGCAGGTCCCTGAGTTTAGCTGCTCCCAGCTCCAATTTGTAAACTCAAAAAAATGCTGGTTTGAAAACAACCCAATTTGGGTTATTTGATGACCCAGACCTGGATAAACATTGGACAGATCACATGCTGGGTTATTTTGACCCAGACAGTTGGGTTGCACAAATAACCCAATATTGGATTACCCAAACATGTGTTAGTTTAACCATTAGTTGTTGTCCGCTGCTCCCGGTCTAAGGCACTGCATCTCAGTGCTAGAGGCGTCATTACAGACCCTGGTTTGATTCCAGGCTGCGGTAGGTGTCATTGTAAATAAAAATGTGTTCTTATTAACTGACTTGACATTATTATTTACAAAACCACTAAATGTGTTTTTTACATATCACAACATTGGGACAAGCATACCGCTCTATAAAGGCAAAACGCAGTAAGTAAGTCATTTTTTGGAACTAAAATATAGACGAACAGCAATTTCTGATACCATGATATATTCTGATCATCTGGCGAGTTCTTGTCAGGAAACTAGATTAACCAGAACATTTACAGTGCATTTGGAAAGTGTTCAGACCCCTTCACTTATTCGACATTTTGTTATTTTACGTATTAAATCATTTTCCCCCCCTAATCAGTCTACACACAATACCCCATAATGACAAAGCAAAACCAGGTTATTAAATTTTTTTGCAAATGTATAAAACAAATTATAATGAAAAATCACATTTAGATAAATATTCAGACCCTTTACTCAGTACTTTGTTGAAGCACCTTCGGCAGAACCTTTGGCAGCGATTACAGCCTTGAGTCTTCTTGGGAATGACACTACACGATTGGCACAACTGTATTTGGGAAGTTTCTCCCATTCTTCTCTGCAGATCCTCTCAAGCTCTGTCAGGTTGGATGGGGGGGTGTGACTGCACAGCTATTTTAAGGTCTCTCCAGAGATGTTAGATCGGGTTCAAGTCCAGGCTCTGACTGGACCACTCAAGGAGATTCAGAGACTTGTCCCGAAGCCACTCATGCGTTGTCTTGGATGTGTGCTTAGAGTCGTTGTCCTGTTTGAAGGTGAACCTTCGCCCCAGTCTGATGTCGTGAGCGCTCTGATCAGGTTTTCATCAAGGATCTCTCTGTACTTTGCTCCGTTCATCTTTCCCTCCCAGTCCATGCCACTGAAAAACACCCACAGCATGATGCTGCCACCACCATGCTTCACCTTAGGGATAGTGCCCAGTTTGCTCCAGATGTGACGCTTGGCATCCAGGCCAAAGAGTTCAATCTTGGTTTCATCAGACCAGAGAATCTTGTTTTTTATGGTCTGAGAGTCCTTTAGGTGCCTTTTGGCAAACTCCAAGCGGGCTGTTATGTGCCTTTTACTGAAGAGTGGCTTCCGTCTGGCTACTCTACCATAAAGGCCTGATTGGTGGAGTGCTGCAGAGATGGTTGTCCTTCTGGAAGGTTCTCCCATCTCCACAGAGGAACTCTGGAGCTCTGTCAGAGTGACCATCGGGTTCTTGGTCACCTCCCTGACCCAGGCCCTTGTCCTCCGATTGCTCAGTTTGGCCGGGCAGCCAGTTCGAGGAAGAGTCTTTGTGGTTTCAAACTTGTTCCATTTAAGAATGGTTGAGGTGTTTTTGGGGACCTTCAATGGTGCAGAAATGTTTTGGTACCCTTCCCCAGATCTGTGCCTCGACACAATCCTGTCTCTGAGCTCTACGAAAATTCCTTCGACCTCATGGCTTGGTTTTTGCTCTGACATGTGTAACAGTTTAGCTTCCATCCCTCTCCTCGCCCCTACCTGGGCTCGAACCAGGGACCCTCTGCACACATAGACAACAGCCACCCTCGAAGCATCGTTGCCCATCGCTCCACAAAAGCTGCTGCCTTTGCAGAGCAAGGGGAACAACTACTTCAAGGTCTCAGAGCGAGTGACGTCACCGATTGAAACGCTATTAGCGCGCACCCAGCAAACTAGCTAGCCATTTCACATCGGTTACATATGCATTGTCAATCAATCAATCAATCAATTTTATTTTATATAGCCCTTCGTACATCAGCTGATATCTCGAAGTGCTGTACAGACACCCAGCCTAAAACCCCAAACAGCTAGTAATGCAGGTGTAGAAGCAAACGGGGTTGTGGGGGGGATTTAGGAAAAACTTCCCTAGAAAGGCCAAAACTAGGAAGAAACCTAGAGAGGAACCAGGCTATGAGGGGTGGCCAGTCCTCTTCTGGCTGTGCCGGGTGGAGATTATAACAGAACTACTGCCAAGATGTTCAAAATGTTCATAAGTGACAAGCATGGTCAAATAATAATCATGAATAATTTTCAGTTGGCTTTTCATAGCGATCATCAAGAGTTGAAAAACAACAGGTCTGGGACAGGTGGCGGTTCCATAACCGCAGGCAGAACAGCTGAACTGGAATAGCAGCAAGGCCAGGCGGACTGGGGACAGCAAGGAGTCACCACGGCCGGTAGTCCGACGTATGGTCCTAGGGCTCAGGTCCTCCGAGAGAAAGAAAGAGAGAAGGAGAAAATTAGAGAGAGCCAAGATTTTCAAAATGTTCATAAATGACAAGCATGGTCAAATAATAATCAGGAAATAAATCTCAGTTGCTTTTCATAGCCGATCATTAAGAGTTGAAAACAGCAGGTCTGGGACAGGTAGGGGTTCCGTAACCACAGGCAGAACAGTTGAAACTGGAATAGCAGCAAGGCCAGGCGGACTGGGGACAGCAAGGTGTCATCATGCCCGGTAGTCCTGCGTATGGTCCTAGGGCTCAGGTTCTCAGAGAGAAAGAGAGAAGAGAGAATTAGAGAGAGCATACTTAAAATTCACACAGGACACTGGATAAGACAGGAGAAGTACTCCAGGTAACCAACTGACCCTAGCCCCCCGACACAAACTACTGCAGCATAAATACTGGAGGCTGAGACAGGAGCGGTCAGGAGACACTGTGGCCCCATCCGAGAAACCCCCGGACAGGGCCAAATAGGAAGGATATAACCCACCCACTTTGCCAAAGCACAGCCCCGCACCACTAGAGGGTAATCCTCAACCACCAACTTACAATCCTGAGACAAGGCCGAGTATAGCCCACAAAGGTCTCCACCACAGCACAAACCAAGGGGGGCGCCAACCAGACAGGAAGATCACGTCAGTAACTCAACCCACTCAAGTGACGCACCCCTCCAGGACGGCATGAAAGAGCACCAGCAAGCCAGTGACTCAGCCCTGTAACAGGGTTAGAGGCAGAGAATCCCAGTGGAGAGAGGGGAACCGGCCTGGCAGAGACAGCAAGGGCGGTTCGTTGCTCCAGAGCCTTTCCGTTCACCTTCACACTCCTGGGCCAGGCTACACTCAATCATATGACCTACTGAAGAGATAAGTCTTCAGTAAAGACTTAAAGGTTGAGACCGAGTCTGCGTCTCTCACATGGGTAGGCAGACTGTTCCATAAAAATGGAGATCTATAGGAGAAAGCCCTGCCTCCCGCTGTTTGCTTAGAAATTCTAGGGACAATTAGGAGGCCTGCGTCTTGTGACCGTAGCGTACGTATTGGTATGTACGGCAGGACCAACTCGGAAAGATAGGTAGGAGCAAGCCCATGTAACGCTTTATAGGTTAACAGTAAAACTTTGAAATCAGCCCTTGAAATCAGCCCTTGTCAACTGTGTAACCTTGTGTTGACAGGTGTGTGCCTTTCCAAATCATGTCCAATCAATTGAATTTACCACATGTGGACTCCAATCAAGTTGAAGAAACATCTCAATGATGATCAATGGAAACAGGATGCGCCAGAGCTCAATTTCGAGTCTCAAAGCAAAGGGTCTGAATACTTATGTAAACAAGGTATCTCTGTTTGTTATTTTTAATAAATGTGAAACAATGTCTAAAAACCTTTTTTCACGTTGTCATTATGGGCTAATTTGTGTAGATTGATGAGGAAAAAATGTATTTAATCAATTTTAGAATAAGGCTGCAATGTAACAAAATTGAACATTCCCCGATATACAAACTGTTAGTGAGGTACACTGCATCGTAATTGATTGAATGAATACATCTCTTTATGCCCCTGGACACATCATCAGTGATGTAACCTGGCGTCATAGGGTGTTCCGGGTCTTTCAACATCAGACACCCTCACCCAGGCGATCCAGCCAAGGTTGATCAGACCCCAACTTGCGTCCAGGTGGCGTTACGCTGCTCCCCATGGATCTCCTCTCTTGATCCAGAACCATCTTGAGTTTTTTTCCAGCTGCCTCAATGGTGTTTCTGATGGTACTCCTCCTCTTCGCTCCGTTGATGCTGAGTGTGCTATAGGCTCTATAGAGGGATCATCAAGCAGAACTGCTGCAGCCCACCTGGATAGGCATTCACCTTACCAACTCTGCTTCCGGCAGTCAATGACCTGTCCCTCATACTTGGCTCTCTCCCTCTCGTACACCTCCTCCAGATGATCTTCCCGAAGACTGTCAGCTCCAGACAAATGATGGTCTTTGTGGACTCTGAGACGACAGTCTTAGAAACAAAGGTGCTATCTGGAACCTTAAAGGGTTCTCTTATGGGGATAGCCCGAAGAACCCTTTTGGAATCCTTTTTTTTCAGTCTTGACCAGGTGCTGCGGGACCTTTAGCTGCTCCTCCAGGTCTGCTGTCAGCTTGCCAGTCCTGAGCTGTAGCTAGGATCCCTGATGGTGGTTTGGACTTTGAGAATGACTGCCGTCCAGCTCGACCGCAAGTGATCTTTTGACTGGTGGGCCGTTCTTCACTTGCTGTTGCCGATTCCTGTGCAGATTGCTTCTAATAAAGTATTTGACTCAAATACTCAAAGTCATTCAAATATTTTTTCTAGTATCTGAAATGCAGGTCTGAAACATTCTAGCTTAATATATAGTTTGAATTGTACGTATTGTATTATTATGTATCCCCTCAACTCTCCTCTTTTTCTTGAAACACTGTCTTCACTGTAAGGACTCCATTTGCTGCACCAGTAAACTGATGTGTTGACCCATCTCCCTGCCCGCTGTGGACTCTGCCATTGACCTTGTATCCACTAGACCCATATATAGACTGAACCCAGATCACTTATTCTCCCTCACCTCACTATCCATCCTCATTTGGGCTACTGGGACCACGTTAGGATTAGCAACCAGCTAGAAAAAGTAATGACCTTCCCACATTTGTCTCTTACATTGCTGTTTCTGATACCAGAAAAAGCAATGCTTGCTCTGCATATAATGTGTGAGTGTTTACTGTAGTACAATAAGAATAGACAATTGTACCGAAGTGAGCCATATATTTAGCCTGCCTCTGTTCCCAAAATTACCTGGCTCAATGATCTTTTCAGCTCCAATTCAAAATGTAATGAGGTCAAGAGGGATGAATGAATTCAGACTGAAAACATTGTCTTTCTGCATCCATCTTTTGTTTCTTGAAACTGGACCAATATATAGAGGTTATTCTACCTATGAATTACAGATGGAGTTGAATGTACCCCCCCTCGCTCTCCCTCCCTCCCATTCTCTCTCTCAAGGGGGGAAGAGGTTTTTCATATGCTCTCACTGTCTGTTTTATCTCTTGTGTCTGCAGGTCCTTGTGCTCTCCTTCCAAATCAGGGCCCTTGAATTCTGTTCAAGGCCTCCCTCTCTCCCTCTGCCACATTCACTACCAAAACCAGTCTACCAAAGGCCAGAGGGACAGAGAGAAGAGAGAGAGAGAACGGGATAGAGAGAGAGAGAGAATGCAGTGAGGGATGGGGAAAGATAGAGAATGAGAGAAATGAGGAGCGAGGGAAAGAGAAGGAGGGAAAGGAGAAATATTGAATAGGAGAGATTGGAGAGAAATAAGGAGAGACATAGGGGGAGAGACAGAGCGGACAATGGACAGATTGTGAGTGTAAGGGAGGCATGTAGGACCAAATTAAATCCTCTTGGAGCAGAGACACTGAATTAATTTGAAAGAGAATATTGCATTGTGTCTTATTTTTCTTACCCTCTCTGCATTGGGACACAGAGCAGTGTTATGTTCCCTGGGCTGTCATCCTCATTCCTCTGTTCTTTTCTCCAGTTAGTCCCTGCCCATTGATACTGCTGGCTTCAGCCTTCCCACTGGCATTTCAACCAAAAAAATCAATTTAATGATGTTAAACCCACATGGAAAAGTGATTGGATTGGAAAAAGTCATCAATATAAATGGTATTTTTTTCACATAACTTTTAACTTAAATATAACGATTGTGAAATTTTCGTTTTTGATTTCATGTTGAATTCACGTTAGCCGACAACTCAACCAAATGTAAATCAAAATTAAATGCTGAACTGACATTTGTGCACATTGGGTTGTTATGGTGACCACATTTGAAATACTCAAATGCGGGACAAGAGTATGATTTTGCGGGACATTCGCTGGACAGCGTAGCCTACTTGAATGGCAGCACCCTCCCCCCTCAATTGCAACATCTGGCTATGCCCACATATAGGCCTATTGTCTCAAGAACATTTTCTATTTTTAGTACCCTCAAACACCAATTTAGGCATATACCTAACACGTTTTACCAGTGAAATGTCCAAACTAGGTCTACATGCCAATCATTTGATCTCAATCAGTTTCATGGGAATATGCATTTAGATCTTCTTGAATTACAGTTTCTTGAGCAAAATAGAGCAGATCGTGTTAACTATATAGCCTTCCTATATTTTGCAGGCTTATCCTAAAATGTATTAAATAGTTTATTCCCCCTAATCAATCTATACACAATACCCCATAATGACAAAGCAAAACCAGGTTATTAGATTTTTTTGCAAATGTATAAAAATAAAAATATGAGAAATCACAGTTAGATAAATATTCAGACCCTTTACTCAGTAGTTTTTTAAAGCACCTTCGGCAGAACCTTTGGCAGCGATTACAGCCTTGAGTCTTCTTGGGAATGACACTACACGATTGGCACAACTGTATTTGGGAAGTTTCTCCCATTCTTCTCTGCAGATCCTCTCAAGCTCTGTCAGGTTGGATGGGGGGACGTCGCTGCACAGCTATTTTAAGGTCTCTCCAGAGATGTTAGATCGGGTTCAAGTCCAGGCTCTGACTGGACCACTCAAGGAGATTCAGAGACTTGTCCCGAAGCCACTCATGCGTTGTCTTGGATGTGTGCTTAGAGTCGTTGTCCTGTTTGAAGGTGAACCTTCGCCCCAGTCTGATGTCCTGCGCGCTCTGATCAGGTTTTCATCAAGGATCTCTCTATACTTTGCTCCGTTGATCTTTACCTCTATCCTGATTAGTCTCCCAGTCCCTGCCACTGAAAAACAACCCACAGCATGATGCTGCCACCACCATGCTTCCCCTTAGGGATTGTGCCCGGTTTCCTCCAGATGTGACGCTTGGCATTCAGGCCAAAGAGTTCAATCTTGGTTTCATCAGACCAGAGAATCTTGTTTTTTTATGGTCTGAGAGTCCTTTAGGTGCCTTTTGGCAAACTCCAAGCGGGCTGTCAGTTTCCTCTTACTGAAGAGTGGCTTCCGTCTGGCTACTCTACCATAAAGGCCTGATTGGTGGAGTGCTGCAGATATGGTTGTCCTTCTGGAAGGTTCTCCCATCTCCACAGAGGAACTCTGGAGCTCTGTCAGAGTGACCATCGGTTTCTTGGTCACCTCCCTGACCCACACCCTTGTCCTCCGATTGCTCAGTTTGGCCGGGCAGCCAGTTCGAGGGAGAGTCTTTTTGGTTTCAAACTTCTTCTTCTACCCTCAAACACCAAGTTAGGCATGTACCCAACACGTTTTACCAGTGAAATGTCCAAACTAGGTCTACATGCCAATTTTTTTATCTCAATCAGTTTCATGGGAATATGCATTTAGATCTTCTTGAATTACAGTTTCTTGAGCAAATTAGAGCAGATTGTGTTAACTATATAGCCTTCCTATATTTTGTTTCAATTGAAGCACATTCTGTCTAGTGGCACACGTGGTTGAGTTTTGGCCGCATGATGATTCTTTTTGATGTCATAGATTCTCAGATTTATAGCCTTCCTATATTTTGTTACAATTTAAGCACATTCTGAATAGTGACGCACGCTGTTGAGTTTGGGCCGCAATATAATTATTTTTTGACTATTCAGCTGACCATCCCAAAATTAGGTGTTATTTTTGGTGGAAGAGTGACGTTATACTACACTATTATATTTGGTTATGTTATGTACTCACAAGGCAGGCAATACGCTTGACCTCATCTTTACTAGATGCTGTTCTTCCACTAATCTCATTGCAACTCCCCTCCAAGTCTCCGACCACTACCTTGTATCCTTTTCCCTCTCGCTCTCATCCAACACTTCCCACACTGCCCCTACTCGGATGGTATCGCGCCGTCCCAACCTTCGCTCTCTCTCCCCAGCTACTCTCTCCTCTTCCATCCTATCATCTCTTCCCTCTTCTTTCCCTCTGCTCCAAACCTTCTCCAACTATTCTCCTGATTCTGCCTCCTCAACCCCCTCTCCTCCCTTTCTGCATCCTTGACTCTCTATGTCCCTATCCTCCAGGCCGGCCGGTCCTCCCTCCTGCTCCGTGGCTCGACGACTCATTGCGAGCTCACAGAACAGGGCTCCGGGCAGCCGAGCGAAAATGGAGGAAAACTCACCTCCCTGCGACCTGGCACTTTCACTCCTCCTCTCTACATTCTCCCTTCTGTCTCTGCTGCTAAAAGCCATTTCTACCACTCTAGTAATCCAAGCATCTCCGCTAACCCTAGGAAGCTCTTTGCCACCTTCTCCTCCCTCCTGAATCTCCTCCCCCTCCCCTCCCCCCTCTCCCTCTCTGCGGATGACTTCGTCAACCATTTTGAAAAGAAGGTCGACGACATCCGATCCTCGTTGCTAAGTCAAACGACACCGCTGGTTCTGCTCACACTGCCCTACCCTGTGCTTTGACCTCTTCTCCCCTCTCTCCAGATGAAATCTCGCGTCTGTGACGGCCGGCCGCCAACAACTGCCCGCTGACCTACCCCTCCCTCTTCTCCAGACCATTTCCGGAGACCTTCTCCCTTACCTCACCTCGCTCATCAACTCATCCTTGACCGCTGGCTACGTCCCTTCCGTCTTCAAGAGAGCGAGAGGTGCACCCTTCTGAAAAAACTACACTCGATCCTCCGATGTCAATAACTACAGACCAGTATCCCTTCTTTCTTTTCTCTCCAAAACTCTTGAACGTGCCGTCCTGCCAGCTCTCTGCTATCTCTCTCAGAATGACCTTCTTGATCCAAATCAGTCAGGTTTCAAGACTAGTCATTCAACTGAGACTGCTTTCTCTGTGTCACGGAGGCGCTCCGCACTGCTAAAGCTAACTCTCTCTCCTCTGCTCTCATCCTTCTAGACCTATCGGCTGCCTGTATACTGTGAACCATCAGATCCTCCTCTCCACCCTCCCAGCTGGGCATCTCCGGCAAGGTCCACGCTTGGATTGCGTCCTACCTGACAGGTGCTCCTACCAGGTGGCGTGGCGAGAATCTGTCTCTCACCACGTGCTCTCACCACTGGTGTCCCCAGGCTCTGTTCTAGGCCCTCTCCTATTCTCGCATACACCAAGTCACTTGGCTCTGTCATATCCTCACATGGTCTCTCCTATCATTGTATGCAGACGACACACAATTAATCTTCTCCTTTCCCCCCTCTGATAACCAGGTGGGGAATCGCATCTCTGCATGTCTGGCAGACTATCAGTGTGGATGGACGGATCACCACCTCAAGCTGAACCTCGGCAAGACGGAGCTGCTCTTCCTCCCGGGAAGGACTGCCCGTTCCATGATCTCGCCATCACGGTTGACAACTCCATGTGTCCTCCTCCCAGAGTGCTAAAACCTTGGCGTGATCCTGGACAACACCCTGTCGTTCTCAACTAACATCAAGCGGTGACCCGTTCTGTAGGTTCATGCTCTACAACATTCGCCAGAGTCCCTGCCTCACGCAGGAAGCGGCCGCAGTCCAACCAGGCACTTGTCATCTCCCGTCTGGATTACTGCAACTCGCTGTTGGCGGGCTCCCTGCCTGTGCCATAAACCCCTACAACCATCCAGAACGCCGCAGCCCGTCTGTGTTCACTTCCCAAGTTCTCTCACGTCACCCGCTCCTCGCTCTCTCCACTGGCTTCCAGTTGAAGCTCGCATCCGCTACAGACCAGGTGCTTGCTACGGAGCTGTAGGGGAACGGCACCTCCGTACCTTCAGCTCTGATCAGGCCCTACACCCAAACAAGGGCACTGCGTCATCCACCTGCCTCTCGCCTCCTACCTCTGAGGAAGTACAGTCCCGCTCAGCCCATCAAAACTGTCGCTGCTCTGGCACCCCAATGGGTGAACAACTCCCTCACGAGCGCAGGTCAGCGGAGTCAATCACCACCTTCGGGAAACCTTGAAACCCCACGCTCTTTAAGGAATTACTAGGATAGGGATAAAACCCCCCCCCCTTAAAAGAGTTAGATGCACTATTGTAAAGTGGTTGTTCCACTGGATATCATAAGGTGAATGCACCAATTTGTAAGTCGCTCTGGATAAGAGCGTCTGCTAAATGACTTAAATGTAAATGTAAATGTAGAATACTAACTAATCACTATGGAATCTTCCAAGACATTGATTCAGCTTTGATCTAACTTTACAAGCGAGCACAACTGTCCTCTCCAAGTTTAGCTGGAATTTAGCTCGAAAGGATTTGAGAAATATGATTGGTTGACAATAGGTGTATGACATTGGCCTACATCTGGTCCTGTGCTGCGCAAAATATCAGATCTCAACTACGATTGGAGAAGTATTTAACATACCCAGTAGGCTTAGGTTAAGACACCATTATGATATACAGTACCAGTCAAAAGTTTGGACACACCTACACATTCAAGGGTTTTTCTTTATTTGACTATTTTTCACATTGTAGAATAATAGTGAAGACATCAAAACTATGAAATAACACATATTGAATATCACCAAAAAAGTGTTTAAATAATCAAAATATATTTTATATTTGAGATAGCCACCCTTTGCCTTAATGACACCTTTGCACACTCTTTGCATTCTCTCAACCAGCTTCATGAGGTAGTAATCTGGAATGCATTTCAATTAACAGGTGTTCCTTGTTACAAGTGAATTTGTGGAATTTCTGTCCTTAATGCGTTTCAGCCAATCAGTTGTGTTGTGACATGGTAGGGGTGGTGTACAGTTGATAGCCCTATTTGGTAAAAGACCAAGTCCATATTATGGCAAGAACAGCTCAAATAAGCAGAGAAACGACAGTCCAATATTACTTGAAGACATGACGGACAAGAACATTGAAAGTTTCTTCAAGTGCAGTCACAAAAACCGTCAAGCACTATGATTAAACTGGCTCTCATGAGGACCGCCACAGGAAAGAAAGACACAGAGTTACCTCTGCTGCCTAGGATAAATTCATTACAGTTACCAGCGTCAGAAATTACACCCCAAATAAATGCTTCACAGAGTTGAAGTAACAGACACATCTCAACATCAACTGTTCAGAGGAGTCTACGTGAATCAGGCCTTCATGGTTGTATTGCTTCAAAGAAACCACTACTAAAGGACTGTAATAAAAAGAGACTTGCTTGGGCCAATAAACACGAGTAATGGACATTGGACCAGTGGAAATCTGTCCTTTGGTCTGATGATTCCAAATTTGAGATTTCTGGTTCCAACCGCTGTGTCTTTGTGAGACGCAGAGTAGGTGAACGGATGATATCCATATGTGTGGTTCCCACCGTGAAGCATGGAGGAGTAATGTGGTGGTGCTTTGCTGGTGAAACTGTCAGTGATTTATTTAGAATTCAAGGCACACAACCAGCATGGCTACCACAGCCTTCTGCAGCGATACACAATCCCATCTGGTTTGCGCTTAGTGGGACTATCATTTGTTTTTCAACAGGACAATAACCCAACACACCTCCAGGCTGTGTAAGGGCTATTTGACCAAGAAGGAGAATGATGGATTGCTGCATTAGATGATCTGGCCTCCACTATCACCTGACCTCAACCCAATTGAGATGGTTAGGGATGAGTTGGACCGCAGACTGAAGGAAAAGCAGCCAACAAGTGCTCAACATATGTGGGAACTCCTTCAAGGCTGTTAGAAAAAAATTCCAGGTGATGCTGGTTGAGAAAATGCCATTTGTGCAAAGCTGTCAACAAGGTAAAGGGTGGCTACTTTGAAGAATCTAGAAGACCTCAAATGGCAGCTTCATTAAACAGTACCCGCAAAACACCAGTCTCAACGTCAACAGTGAAGAGGCGACTCCGGGATGCTGGCCTTCTAGGCAGAGTTCCTCTGTCCAGTGTCTGTGTTCTTTTGCCCATCTTAATCTATTGTTTTTATTGGCCAGTCTGAGATATGGCTTTTTCTTTGCAACTCTGCATAGAAGGTCAGCATCCCGTTGTCACCTCTTCAATGTTGATGTTGAGACCTGTGTTTTGTGGGTACTATTTAATGAAGCTGCTAGTTGTCTAGTCAAACTAGACACTCTAATGTACTTGTCCTCTTGCTCAGTTGGCTCAATAAGTTTGGTGGATTTTGGCACATTCCTCCTGACAGAGCTGGTGAAACTGAGTGAGGTTTGTAGGCCTCCTTGTTCGCACACACTTTTTCAGTTCTGCCCTCAAATTTTCTGTGGGATTGAGGTCAGGGCTTTGTGATGGCCACTCCAATACATTGACTTTGTTGTCCTTAAGCCATTTTGCCACAACTTTGGAAGTATGCTTGTGGTCATTGTCCATTTGGAAGACCCATTTGCGACCAAGCTTTAACTTCCTGACTGATGTCTTGAGATTTTGCTTCAATATATCCTCATAATGCCAAATATTTTGCGAAGTGCACCAGTCCCTCCTGCAGCAAAGATCCCCCACAACATGATGCTGCCACCCCCGTGTTTCACGGTTGGGATTGTGTTCTTCGGCTTGCAAGCCTCCCCCTTTTTCCTCCTAACATAACGAAGGTCATTATGGCCAAACAGTTCTATTTTTGTTTCATCAGACCAGAGGACATTTCTCCAAAAAGTTTGATGTTTGTCCCCATGTGCAGTTGCAAACCGTAGCCTGGCTTTTTTATGGCGGTTTTGGAGCTGTGGCTTCTTCCTTGCTGAGGGGCCTTTCAGGTTATGTCGATATAGGATTTGTTTTACTGTGGATATAGATGCTTTTTTACCGGTTTCCTGCAGCATCTTCACAAGGTCCTTTGCTGTTGTTCTGGGATTGATTTGCACTTCTCGCACTAAAGTACGTTCGTCTCTAGGATACAGAACGCGTCTCCATCCTAAGCGGTATGGCAATTGCGTGGTCCCATGATGTTTATACAGATGAGCGTGGTACCTTGTGGAGGTCTCCACTTTTTTTTTTTGAGGTCTTGGCTGATTTCATTTGATTTTCCCATGATGTCAAGCAAAGAGGCACTGAGTTTGAAGGTAGGCCTTGAAATACATCCACAGGTACATCTCCAATTGACTCAAATTATGTCAGTTAGCCTAACAGAAGCTTCTAAAGCCATGGCATAATTTTCTGGAATTTTCCAAGCTGTTTAAAGGCACAGTCAACTTAGTGTATGTAAACTTCTGACCGACTGGAATTGTGATACAGGGAATTATATGTGAAATAATCTGTCTGTAACCACTATTGTAAAATTACTTGTGTCATGCACACAGTAGATATCCTAACCGACTTGCCAACACCATAGTTTGTTAACAATTCATTTTTGGAGTGTTTGAAAAACAAGTTTTAATGACTCCAACCTAAGTGTATGTAAACTTCCGACTTCAACTGTATATATTTTCATGAGCTCTACATTTTTTTCTTAACTAGTGGTGTTTGAATTTGTTGATAAAATGCGGGACATGATTGTTTGGTTGTTGGACGTGGGAGAAATGGCCAAAATACGGGACTGTCCTGCACCCTATGGGTTGTTCTTATGCTCTATTTTTATTCTGCTGTCATTATTATGTTATTGCGGCAGCGCTAACACTGTAAATGTGCTAAAAGCTAAGCTAAAAGAAGCTCCATTTACAGTGATTTGCGAAACTATGTTAATGTTTTGTAGTTGTGGTGGAATATTAGCCATATTTGACAAATATAGAAAAGGAAGTGTATCGCTGAAACACATTGCAATAATAAATATGTTAAATAGATTATCCTGTAATGACTGCAACACATGGGCATTTATAGATCTGATCTGAAATGTGTAGGCCTATTGTATATTCACAACTTTTTAGGTGAGGAACTGTCTAAAGAACAATCCAAATATGAGCTATGGGGACTTGTGTTGCTATGAGGAACATTTTCCGTAAGTCACCACCGTGTGACCATAATCACCCTTCCCGTCTGTTTCCACTGCACATCCAGCCAAGGGAAGTTGCTGGCGGCCTCTTGAAACACTTGGCCTGTATTGGGAGATCCAAAAAAACTGCGTTTTCAATTCAAACTGTGGTTGGAAATTATATCTGGCTGAGTTTGCTGACTAAGTCCACTATGGTTAGCTGACGTTACGCTCTGAAGCTTTTTGTCAGTTCGTTCTGAATGCATAATAGATTGGTAGACAGTTTTTTTGCAAGAATGATGTGTCTATGGTGTGTTTCTGTGATCTGCATAACACGTTCCATATTTGCTTTGAAAAAGTGTACTGTTTTGAAATTGGCTTGCAGGCGTCTGGGAGAGAAAATATGCTGTTGAATCTACACAAACTCTGCTTAATTGACTAGGATTCTGATTTTAAACCAGCCATATGCACATAAGTGATGAGACAAAACTAAAATAATTATATTCACACATTTGGGCTTGCAGTACAAAACTGCATGTCATCCATAAAAGTTTGTGTTTCTTTGAGAGTTAATCCGATACAATCCCTGTCAATGCTCGAGAAAGCTATTCTACCTCAAGCAATACACAACAAATGTGATAAGTGACTATCGACCAACAACTTCAAGTCAGGGAAATAAATGTTTTATCTTTCAGTTACTCTTCAAGGCTTCAGTAAACTCAACCACAGACAGTTTCCTCCTCAGAGGGACGCCTGGCGGGGTGTCATTTTAATGGACTGATTGGAATAACTACGCACCTCTATTCCTCAAAAACTTTGGTTACTTTCTGTTTGGGCAAATAAGCAGGACTTCCCTTTCATGGCCCCATCTCGCTCTTGTTTTGGCATAATTTCAGGTTTTGCCGTACAAAAATGTATTTGGGTAATTGTTTAAAGTCACACCTGCATTGCTCACGCTGTACAGGTACAGTATGGCATACCCATGGTGATGGTGGACCCCTCACACTGCATCGTAGCCCTGGGGTGTGGCTTTTAATATGGGGTGAGTCAGGCCGTCACAATACGGCCCTGGTCTCAGCATTGCACATATCTGAAGACCTGCTAGACTCAGCATCACAAGACCATATATCAACACTGTGGGAGAATGGGCTGGGTGGACTATGCGGTGCGCCCACATATTTACAGCAAAACAGTGTGAGTGATGAACATATACTCCCCCGCCTCCTCCTCCCCCACCCCGATGATCATCAATGACACGAGAGAACAGAGGATCCCCCTTCTTGAGACAAGGTTATCAATTCAGTCCAAAGCAAGGAAGCTGTTTAGATGCACTATAATGTACTTTAAATACACTTAAAGGTCTGATGATTAAAACATGAACTGTTATTTTCTCGTACTTTCAGGGAATAGAAGTAAGCTTGATTTCATTAGAGTTTGTATCAGGACCTATCGATTTGCTTTGTCAATTCTTCCATGTCCATATAGTCAACAATCTGAAAAACAAGACCCCTCTACAGTAACCTTGTGGTACACTTGAGTCACACAGACATTAGCCATTGATTTGGTATTTTCTAATGGCAGAGGGAAGTAGTAATGTCCTTGTGTAGAGGAAGTGCCCACGCATATGAGTCACTCTGTTTGAAGCTGCTGACCACCCCGACGGTGAACGTTCCTCGACCCAGCCAAACCAATCATGGAATCATCCTTTATTCACACGACGGCCAGGAAAAAGACCTCATACTTGTGGGAGTCTGAAATTCTCAACTCAATGTGTTTAGAATTTTAGACAACCACGCTAATGTGCAGCCCAGTGAATTTAATAAAAGGCCATTGGACCTGTCTTCCTATCGAACTCTGTAGTCATGGCCTTGAAGAAAGTGCTTACATTGTCCTAGTGGACAGCTTCAAGCTCAGTCAATCAATAAAAATAATACGACTTGTGTATCACAGCCTTTAGTTGAGGTTAAAACAGATTATATTTTTTTGAGTTCATCCATGTTCAGCAATCCTACCAGACAAATAGCCTCCCTTTAAATCTTAGTCAGAGATATTTTACATTTTAAGTCATTTAGCAGACGCTCTTATCCAGAGCAACTTACAAATTGGAAATTTCATACATATTCATCCATATTCATCCTGGTCCCCCCGTGGGAATTGAACCCACAACCCTGGCGTTGCAAGCACCATGCTCTACCAACTGAGCTACACGGGACCATAGATATATGTGCATGGTGAATCTATTCATGTACAATGTAATATTGAATGTGACCATACACCTCAGTGTTGCTGATAAAACTGAAACGTGTTTTTCGTTCAGGGTAAGATGGCATGTGTGTGTGTGTGTATATGTTGGTTTTTGAATTGATTTAATCACGCAACCTGTGCTGGTCAGTGGTAAACAACTCTACAGGGGTAAAGGGAAACCTGTGGTTTTCTTTCAAGGGTAGCTCCAGCGCTTGAGATATTTTAATGAAAGCTTAACTAAATGTTGTACCTGATTCAGTGATTGTTCTGTACTCCTCACAGTGAAGAAAGCTCAAATTAATGATTTCTTCCTGACAAATTAAAGGGAGAGAAAATAAATGTGACTTACAGAAGGACTATTTTCGAAAGACACATTTGGCAGTGCACATTTTCCACAACCCAGTTACTGTGATGTATCAGATGACAAGTAGGACATCAATGACACGCAGGACATGGAGGGGAAATAGATTATTCTTCATTTTTTGCAATTTCACCTTTATTTAACTAGGTAGGCAATTTGAGAACAAGTTCTCATTTACAACTGCGACATGGCCAAGATAGAGCAAAGCAGTGTGACACAAACATCACAGTTACACATGGGATAAACAAACGTACAGTCAATAATACAATATAAAATCTATATACTGTGTGTGCAAATGTAGTAAGATTAGGGAGGTAAGGCAATAAATAGGTCATAGTGGTGAAATAATCACAATTTAGCAATTACACACTGGAGTGATAGATGTGCAGAAGATTAATGTGCAAGTAAAGATACTGGGGTGCAAAGGAGCACAAAAAAAATAACAATATGGGGATGAAGTAGTTGGGTGGGCTATTTACAGATGTGCTATGTACAGGTGCAATGATTGGTAAGCTGCTCTGACAGCTGCTTTATGCAGTACAATCGTCTGTAGAATGATATTGATATTGAATTGGGATAGATTTTAGTAGGGTCACAAATTATGGAAATGTTTTGATTTAAAGAGTAAGGGAAGCTTACTGTGAAAGCAGTCAGGCGTTAAGACCTATGAGTTGTGTAGGTATGGACAATTGTATCCAAAACCATAAAATACAATTGTAGAACTTTCAGTCAGAAATGTTTCTGAGAACATATAAGATGGAATGGCTCCTTGAGAACAAAGGCATAGTGTTTTTTCTTACGACCTGCATTTAAGACAAAGGACTTCATCAGTAATGGAAAGAAGAGGCTTGTTATATTTCTAATACTCATTTTGATGTGCAACTTATGGGATACGCCTACGGGTGGATAACTGGCACAAAGAATCCAATCACCCAGTGTCTGTGGGAGAAGGAGGTCAAATGACCAATGAGGTGAGCCCCTCTCCTCAATATATGTAGCCACTCGCCAGCCAACTGGTCATTCTTGTCTCTTTTCTTTGCGTAAGAGACGACTCACTGAAGCTCTCAGCACATCAAGATTCCTGTCTTCCTAACGAGCTGTTCTCAGGCGAAGATTGAGATTAACGCTGCTGAACGTAGGACCTCAGCTCCTGTCGATAGTGTTGAATACTGACCGAAAGGAAAGTTTGCTTCGAGAATAATTCATTGTCTGCTCTTCAGTGTCCATTGTAGCTAGCTATCTATCAAGACTGTTTGCCCTCGCTGCAAGGCTTTAGATACCTGGCTAGCTAGCTGCAAAGCTAGCTAACTATGCTAAAAAGCACACGCAGCAAGGGCTAGCTCAGGCAGCAAGGGCTAAGCTCACCTGGCGTACTCACTGTAAAGCAAGCTAACCACACCAGAATTACTACCTGCAACGCAGTGATATTGCTAGTTCCTGTCTCTCATCAAGCTAGCTGGAGAGATAGCTAACGACACTACAAAGTGCTAGCTCTCGCCATAAGGCTTAGCTAACCCAGGTAACTCACAGCAAGCCTAGATACAAAAAACGTGCTTTTTCACCGGAAGGATAAAATTGCTAGCTCGTGTCCCTGAACAAAGGGGGGGTCAAAATCAAAAGCAACAGTCAGTATCTGGTGTGGCCACCAGCTGCATTAAGTACTGTAGTGCATCTCCTCCTCATGGACTACACCAGATTTGCCAGTTCTTGCTGTGAGATGTTACCTTACTCTTCCACCAAGGCACCTGCAAGTTCCCGGACATTTCTGGGGGGAATGGCCCTAGCCCTCGCCCTCCAATCCAACAGGTCCCAGACCATAGCAGAACACGGACATTCCTGTCTTGCAGGAAATCACGCACAGAACGAGCAGTGTGGCTGGTGGCATTGTCATGCTGGAGGGTCATGTCAGGATGAGCCTGCAGGAAGGGTACCACATGAGGGAGGAAGATGTCTTCCCTGTAACGCACAGCATTGAGATTGCCTGCAATGACAACAAGCTCAGTCCGATGATGCTGTGACACACCGCGCAGACCATGACGGACCCTCCACCTCCAAATCAATCCCTCTCCAGAGTACAGGCCTCAGTGTAACACTCATTTCTTCGACGATAAATGCGAATCTGACCATCACCCCTGGTGAGACAAAACCCTTAACTCGTCAGTGAAGAGCACTTTTTGCCAGTCCTGTCTGGTCCAGCAACAGTGGTTTGTGCCCATAGGCGACGTTGTTCCCGGTGATGTCTGGTGAGGACCTGCCTTACAACAGGCCTACAAGCCCTCCATCCAGCCTCTCTCAGCCTATTGCAGACAGTCTGAGCACTGATGGAGGGATTGTGCGTTCCTGGTGTAACTCGGGCAGTTGTTGTTGCCATCCTGTACCTGTCCCGCAGGTTTGATGTTTGGATGTACCGATCCTGAGCAGGTGTTGTTACACATGGTCTGCCACTGCGAGGACGATCAGCTGTCCGCCCTGTCTCCCTCTAGCTCTTTCTTAGGCATCTAACAGTACGGACATTGCAATTAATTGCCCTGGCCACATCTGCAGTCCTCATGCCTCAATGCAGCATGCCTAAGGCACGTTCGCGCAGATGAGCAGGGACCCTAGGCATCTTTCTTTTGGTGTTTTTCAAAGTCAGTAGAAAGTCCTCTTTAGTGTCCAAAGTTTTCATAACTGTGACCTTAATTGCTTACCGTCTGTAAGCTGTCTTAACGACCGTTCCACAGGTGCATGTTCATTAATTGTTTATGGGTCATTGAACAAGCATTGGAAACAGTATTTAAACCCTTTACAATGAACATCTGTGAAGTTATTTGGATTTTTACGAATTATCTTTGAAAGACAGGGTCCTGAAAAAGGGACGTTTCTTTTTTTGCTGAGTTTAGCAAGCATATTAGTCAGGAAGCGAACGCTAACTAGATCACACTTCTCTCTAGGAAAACTTTTTATCTTAGCCATGAAGCCTGCTACTCCTACACAGGTAGAACCAAGGCTTGCTACTGCCCCACTGCCAGCACACCCGTGTCCGTGTGGGGCTATGCTATCAGGCAAGGACAGACACTCTTTGTGTACAGTGGGGGCAGAGCACGCTAGATCAGCTCTTGCTAACACAGATTCCTTCGCGCACTGTAGGGGCTTTCTCAAGTCCACCTTCAAGCAAAGGCTACGTAAAAAACTTTCTTTGCTGACCCTGTCGCCCTCACAACCTACGGGTGAGGAAGCTATCCCGTAACCTCAACCCACATAGGCAGAGGTAGCAGAGGGTTACCCCGAGGGGTGGGGGGGGAGGGGATTGCGCCACATTATGGACAGGTCCATTTTCCTAAACACCTTGCCAAGTTAGGGTTCAAGAGCTGTTTGGTGCCCATTTAGAGAACGGAAAATCTAGGTGTCAAGCTACATTCTCTATTTTTTCGGGCTACACTATCGAAAGACCAAATCAAGTCTTTCCGCCGGTACCTTTCCGTGTCCAACAGAGGGCACTCGCCACGCTCAGTGCGTGTCTCCGAGAACGTTGTCCACCATCTTAGTTGTACCACAAGCATCTCTGAGAATAACAGACTTCCAGAGCAATACATGGATTGTGGCCACACAGCCACGCTCAGGTAAATAACCTTGAACTGCTGACAGTGTTTCATGCATTGACACACTTACTCCCCTTCCGTTGAAATTGTCACTCCCTCGTCAGGGCAAACAATACAACTCTGATGGTATAGATCAATCGCCAGGATGGCACTCGCTCTCTGCATCTACACAGATTAACTGTCAATATTATTATGTGGAGCGTTCAATGCAGTCCTTCTATTAAAACAGTTCACATCTAGTTGTATTCTAATAAAGACAAAAATGTATATATAAATTACTTAATTAATCCCCAGCATCCCAAACCCACATTATGCTGATCCATTCCCTTACTTATTGTGTCTTGTATCAGAGCAGCATTTTAAATACATACAAGAACCCACCTGTACAGATGTGGGATCTTAATCTGATCACTCTTTTTTTTGCTAGGGAATTTTCCTGCACACCAGGAAATGCAAACTTGTAATGTATTTTATTTTTTAAAAGGTTTCTTAAGTTTGTCATTTCCACCTTGAAATGTCAGACTTGATTTGCCCTAATGACCCTTTCAAAAATGTCCATTAATTATAATCCACATTTATAATTCACATTTCCTGTTGCTGCATAATTATTTTCCTGCTGTAGCAAACTGGCTCAAATGAAGATCCTACATCTTTAAAAACAGTATATACTACACAGAAACAACCCATTGGTCACAAGCAGCTCATTTAATATACTGTACATTACAGAGACTTGAACACAACTCCATATGTAGTATATTAGCAGTGCTCAGTACAGGTGACTGCCAAAATAAAGGAAAAAACAACATAATGTGTCTTAATAAGGCATTGGGTCACTATAAGCCAGGACATCTTCAATGCACCTTGGCATAAATTCTACAAGTGTCTGGAACACTATTGGAGTATGCGACACCAATTCTTCCATGAGAAATGAAAACGCTTTCTCAGATACCGCTCCAGAATATCCCATAAGTGTTAAATTGGGTTGAGATCTAGTGACTGAGAAGGCCATGGCATATGGTTTACATCATTTGCATACTCAACAAACCATTCAGAGACCACTTGTGCCCTGTGGAAGGGGACATTGTCATCCTAAAGCCATGGTAGTCAAAATAATGGCTTGCCCAGCATTGTTATACACGAGCATAAGCGTGATGGGATGTTAATTGCCTAATTACCTCAGGAACCACAACTGCGTGGAAGCACCTACTTTCAATATGTTTCGTATCCCTCATTTACTCAAGAGTTTCCATTATTTTGGCAGTTACCTATACATGTTTACAATAATGGAGATGTGAACCAAACCCTCTCTTTAAGCATCTCCAGGACCTAAGCAGGTAAAAGCTCCGCTCACCGCCCACGGCGGTATCCATAGAAACCAGCAACCTTGGGAGGCATAAATGAAGTAAACAAACAAATGCAGATTAATAGTTTTGTTCTGCAGCTTTACCACAGTTAATTGCACATTTGTGCTACTTATTTCCACCGTATGTTTCACATTTATGTTCCACACAATGTTAAAAAAAACAGAGACCACAATGCAGTCAATTCTAAAGGATACACACATGCCCGTGGATACGCACACATGCACACACACACACACACACCAAGTTTCCCCCTGGCAACTTCAGACTGTAGGCATACACTCTTCTAACGGCCATGGTGCATTATGAGCACAATCAAAAAACTATCTTGCACTGTCACTAACTCGAAAGAGAATTAGGGTTGAGTCCCTGTCGGTCTGCCATCCAAATTCGATACAACATTCTCTTGTGTAGCCTAGGCGATCAACTTGCATAGTCTACATACAGTAGCTTATGGAAAATATGTGCGTAATGGCAAATATTCATTAACCATCCATGATGCTTTACTAACAGTCGTATTTCCCCCTTCATGGCAACTATCCTTATAATGAAAATAGGCTATTAGGCTACGTGAGCACACCCAATTAAACAAAAGTAGTTGATGTGGGGTCTAATCTGTCAAAAGGTTAATCACACCTCGTGATTTATGAGGGGGGCGTGTCTGGCGTTATGAATTTTATAATAGGTAAATTACACCTCATGATTTATTAGTCTCCTTGGTGTGTTACAACATATTATAACTGTGGGGTCGCCATGATCTGATTACTTTAATCTGGAAGGGGTGGTGTGTGTGTGTTGTTAGTCTTTGATTAGTTTAGGCAATCAAGGCTGAGAGGATATGTCCATTTGAAAGGGTGTCCTGCTCTTTGATCCGACCAAATGGTCAAGCTTTTTGGTTGTAGCAGGTGTCAGGCCATGGTGCCCCAGAGTCTGGTGTGGATTGTTAGCTGGGTGTGTTGATTGGATTATTTTATTCTCCTATTTACACACTGTTTCATTTACTAGCCAAATATGTAAAACCAAAAATCTATCACTTTGGTGCAATTTTTACAATTATGTGGAACATCTTCACAACATTAAGCACAGAAAAATTTGAATCAGTGTCACGGATCCCTCCGGAACTGTCCCTTGCACACCTGGTCCCTATTCCCATTTATTATAAATTGTATAAGTGTGCCCTTTGTTCACCACTGTCTGGCCGATTATTGTTCCAATGTCCGTTGGTCTGGTGAGTACTTGTGCTATGTTGTTTTGGCTTTCGTGCCACGTATATTGTGCAGATGATTACGGGTCTCGTCCCGTGTGATAATCAATGTGCGATTGTGTATTCATTCAAGGTAGTCCTCGCTCTTTTGTTTGGGTTTCTACCCTGTGTTTTGTATACGTGTTTGTTTGGTCTTCGTCCCCGTGCCTTTGCACGGCACGCTGTAATTTGGGAAATAAAAACCCCTATTACGCATTCCTGCGCCTGTCTCCCGAATCCTTTATACCAACGTGACATTCAGATCATGAAATGGCTCATGTTTCAAACTCTAAGCACATTTTCAATTGACCTAGTACTACAAATACATTCAAAGTCACTTGATCACTGCACCAAATCACTCTTTCAGTTTAGATACATCTGCTTTAAAAATGAAATAATCACTTTCCTTTTGATATGATTTTTGTCATTTGTTAACAATATAATTTAGAATCACTTAATCAAACTGCTCAAAACTGATAACTACCCATAGACTTATTCCACATTTACTGCCTGAATAAAAATGTTGCAGAATAACTGAAAATGAAAATGAAATATTCAAAATACATAATTATTCACAAAGCTGACTCAAAACATGTTAAAATAACCTTTGGCAGTGATTACAACTTTAGAGTCTTTCTGGGTAAGTTTCTAAGAGCTTTTCACACCTGGATTGTACAATATTTGCACATTACTCTTTTTAACTCTTTGACGCGTACGAACACACAGGTGTGATCATTCTACAGTGGTCCATGCAGCGTACGCTCAAACCGGTGTGATTAGAACTCTTCATTAGAATGTCTAGTTATGATTGACGTAACAGTCAGGGGTTGAGCTACCCACAGTTTTTTTTCTCAATATGAGCAGTAAACACTTGAATGCAATGTTCAGACATTCACAGAAGTAGCAACAGCATAACACAATTCTAATCTGAATCTGATTTTTTTTAATATACTGTATATACTGCATTAATCCTAGCTCTGAGTGTGAGCAAACACAATCGGTCATATTTAGCCAACCCTCAGTTGATAGAAACCATGATATTCATTTGCTAATAGCAATTACTATTTACAATTCATCACATCCCGGGTGAGCTTACCAGTGATTGAAATCATTGAAAACACTTTTGAAGTAAAAGTCTAAAGTAATCCGATGGTGGGTAGAGTTTGTGTGCGCCGCCATGTTTGTTTTTCAACATCAACCAAAGATATGAAGAGGTGACAAGTGAGTCAGGTCTGTTTGCAGTATGCATGTTGAAAGCAAAGGGTGTTTGTCATCTACCATCATTAATTTCTCAAAAAATGAGTGAACCATCCCTTTACCTCGTTTTGCAATAATACCTTTGGTCTGACATATGTTTACGTGATACCCAGAACGCATTGAATTATGTAAACAAACATGCCTCCACACATAGCAGGCATAGCAATAGCTCATCATGATCAGTACAATTTTCAAAATATAATTGTACACATGTCATATGCGTCCTTTACAATCTATACAAGAATTGAAATGGATCATTTTTTTTACCACTTAAAGACGTTTTATGATAGGGATTTATTGATAGAAGTGGCCTGTGCCTGTGTCATGATAGTGTTGATTTGTCTCCACAGATAGTTTGTTTATGTTTCTAGCATTGTGGCTAGATGGAGTAGATTGGCCTACAACAGCTGTATCTAGTGGTCAAGTCAGGGACAACACATGTTGACCACTGTAGCATTGTACCTGAGCCTAACCCTAACCATTTTCCTAACCGACAACCTCATTCGCTGAACCTCCCACATTAATTATCCTAAGCTGCTATGGAAACAAACCATCTGTGGAGAGAAATCCTCAGTATCTCCACACCAGCAATCAATCACGTCACCCCTGACACTCACTTGTAGCCGTACAGTATGTGGCTAATCACACCTCGTCTAAGATGTAGCATTAGCAATGTCTTTTAAAAGGAGACAACTCACAAATGCGGAACTTCTGGAGGCTTTTGTATATTCTGACAGTGAGGAATCAGATTCTGACACTGACAGTGAGGAGCTACCCCCAAACCTTGTAGCCACTGAGAACCCTGAATTTAAGGAACCCTTGCCCACAGACAAAGTCCCAGGTCCCTCTGAAGATGCTGGTGGTTATGGAGGCAGACCAACAGTGGGAGAAGTACTGTAGGTCTGCGGTAGCTGGAAGGCTGCCGGCCGTTTCACCCATCTTGGCCCTGCTGTTGCATTTGATGAGTCCCAGCCTGGAGTGCTAAGCCCGTGGCCATCTCCCCCTGAGTGCTTCACGTTGTTTCTGACAGAGGAGCTGGTGGGAGACTTAGTGGACGAGACCAATCGCCAGGCATTGGAGCTACAGGAGAAGAGAGAGCCACAGGGAAGGTGGACCACCTGACGAGAGGGACAAAGATCAAACCAGACGGTGTGCTTGACTATACAGTGGCTTGCGAAACTATTCACCCACCGTGGAATTTTTCCTATTTTGTTGCCTTACCACCTGGAATTAAAATAGATTTTTGGGAGGTTGGTATCATTAGATTTACACAACATGCCTACCACTTTGAAGATGCAAAATGTTTTTTATTTGAAAATAAACTAGAAATAAGACAAGAAAACTTGAGAGTGCATAACTATTCACCCCCCCAAGTCAATACTTTGTAGAGCCACCTTTTGCAGCAATTACAGCTGCTAGTCTCTCGGGGTATGTCTCTATAAGCTTGTCACATCTAGCCAATGGGATTTTTGCCCATTTTTCAAGGCAAAACTGCTCCACCTCCTTCAAGTTGGATGAGTTCCGCTGGAGTACAGCAATCTTTAAGTCACACCACAGATTCTCATTTGGATTGAGGTCTGGGCTTTGACTAGGCCATTCCAAGACATTTAAATGTTACCCCTTAAACCACTCGAGTGTTGCTTTAGCAGTATGCTTAGGGTCATTGTACTGCAGGAAGTTAAACCTCCATCCAGGTCTCAAATCTCTGGAAGACCGAAACAGGTTTCCCTCAAGAATTTCCCTATATTTAGCACCATCCGTCATTCCTTCAATTCTGACCAGGTTCCAAGTCCCTGCTGATGAAAAACATCCCACAGCATGATGCTGCCACCACCATGCATCACTGTGGGGATGGTGTTCTCGGTTTGATGAGGTGTTGGGTTTGCGCCAGACATACGGTGTGCTTGATGGCCAAAAAGCTCAATTTCAGTCTCATCTGACCAGAGTACCTTCTTCCATATGTTTGGGGAGTCTCGCACATGCCTTTTGGTGAACATATTTTTCTTGAAGCAATGGCTATTTTCTGGCCACTCGTCCGTAAAGCCCAGCTCTGTTGAGTGTACGGCTGAAAGAGGTCCTGTGGACAGATACACCAATCTCCACTGTGGAGCTTTGCAGCTCCTTCAGGGTCATCTCTGATCAATGCCTTCCTTGCCTGGTCCGTGAGTTTTTGTGGGCGGCACTCTCTTGGCAGGTTTGTTGTGGTGCCATATTGTTTAATTTTTTAAATAATGGATTTAAATGGGGCTCCGTTGGATGTTCAAAGGTTTTGAGATTTTTTCATAACCCAACCCTGATCTGTACTTCTCCACAACTTTGTCCCTGACCTTTTTGGAGAGCTCCTTGGTCTTCATGGTGCCGCTTGCTTGGTGGTGCCCTTTGCTTAGAGGTGTTGCAGACTCTGGGGCCATTCAGAACAGGTGTATATACTGAGTTCATGTGACAGATCATGTGACACTTAAATAGCACACAGGTGGACTTTATGTAACGAATTATGTGACTTCTGAAGGTAATTGGTTGCACAATATTTTATTTAGGGGCTTCATAGCAAAGGGGGTGACTACATATGAATGCACCACTTTGTTTAAATTGTTTTGAAATAAGTAATTTTTTTCATTTCACTTCACCAATTTGGCCAATTTTGTGTACGTCCATTACATGAAATCCAAATAAAATCTATTTAAATTAAAGGTTGTAATGCAACAAAATAGGAAAAACGCCAAGGGGGATGAATACTTTTGCAAGGCGCTGTGTTGTGCACCAGTTATTGTTTACAAATATGCATAGCCCCCCACCCCGTGCTGTTCTGCCGATAGAGTGTATAACCCGCCAGCTGTATGTTCTTAATGTCGTCGTTCTGCCACGACTCGGTGAAACATAAGAAAACAACGTTTTTAATGTCCCGTTGGTAGGATATACGTGCTTTCAGTTCGTCCAATTTATTTTCCAGCGATTGAACATTAGCTAGCAAAACAGATGGCAAGGGAAGATTATCCACTTGTCTCCTGATCCTCACAAGGCATCCTGATCTCTTTCCGCAAAACCTTGTTTCCTTTTACAGCGAATCACGGGGATCTGGGCCTGGTCGGGGGTCTGTAGTATATCCCTCACGACCGACTCATTGAAAAATAACTTCTCATCCAATTTGCGGTGAGTAATCCCAATTCTGATGTCCCGAATCTCTTTTCGGTCATAAGAGATGGTAGCAGCAACATTATGTACAAAACAAGTTACGAACAATGCGAAAAATCTAACAAAATAGCATGGTTGGTTAAGAGCCGACAAGACGGCAGCCCTCCCCTCCGGCGCCGTCTTGAACAACTCATTTCTCTTAAATCGATGACACGATGATAATAAAACAGTTGCAGGCGCATAAACATTAACCTCTCTTGGGCATGTGAGACGTTAGCGTCCCACCTCTTCAACAGCCAGTGAAACTGCTGGGCACCAAATTCAAATACAGAAATACTCATTATAAAAATTCAGAAAACAAAACATATTTTACATAGGTTTAAAGATTAACTTCTTGTGAATCCAACCACGGTGTCAGATTTTAAAAATGCTTTACGGCGAAAGCATATCTTACGATTATTTGAGAACATAGCCCACTAGACAAATCATTACAAACAGTAGCCAGCCAAGTAGAATAGTTACACATGTCAGAAATAGAGATAAAATTAATCCCTTACCTTTGATGATCTTCATATGGTTGCGCTCAGCAGACATTCATTTACTCAATAAATGTTCCTTTTGTTCGAATAAAGTCTCTTTATATCCAAAAACCTCCATTTTGTTTGCGCGTTTTCTTCAGTAATCCACAGGCTCAAACGCAGTCAAAACAGGAAGACAAAAAATCAAAATTGTATCCGTAAAGTTCATAGAAACATGTCAAACGATGTTTATATTCCATCCTCAGGTTGTTTTTAGCCTAAATAATTGATAATATTTCAACCGGACAATAACGTCGTCAATTTAAAAGGTAAACAAGAAACGCACTATCTCGGTCTCGCGCATGAAAAGGCTCTGTGACACTTTAGGGTCCACTCATTCAGACTGCTCTTACTTCTTCATTTTTCAGAAAACAAGCCTTAAACAATTTCTAAAGACTGTTGACATCTAGTGGAAGGCATAGAAACTTAAAATGTCAGTCCTAAGTCAATGGATACTGTAATGGCATTGAATAGAAAACTACAAAAAAAAAAAAAAAACTACTTCCTGAATGGATTTTTCTCAGGTTTTCGCCTGCCAAATCAGTTCTGTTATACTCACAGACACTATTTTAACAGTTTTGGAGTGTTTTCTATTCAAATCTACCAGGTATATGCATATCATATATTCTGGGCAAGAGAAGCAGGCAGTTTAATTTGGGCGTGCATTTCATCAAAAATTCCAAATGCTGCCCCCTACCCTAGAGAAGTTTTAACAAGACTAAAATCAACTGTTTCTTGATATCACATCACAAGTCATAACCTAATTACTCAACTTTAGACATATGAGTTACCACACCCGGTCTCAGGGATGGCTAAGTCTGGAAATTCCTTCAGTCTTTACTGAGTTAGGTAAATCAGCTTTTTTTATTGCAACTTATTTGTGGAACAATCTTCAAAATGTTGTTAAATTAGATTTTTTGGTATCTCTAGGGCAGTGGTATTCAACTCTTACCCTACGAGGTCCTGCTTATTTTCTGTTCTACCTGATTAATTAATTGCACCCACCTGGAGTCCCAGGTCTAAATCAGTCACTAATTAGAGGGAACAATTACAATCCGCTATGGAACTGGCTTCAAGGTCCAGAGTTGTCACGCCCTGACCTTAGAGATTCTTTATTCTGTATTTTGGGTTAGGTCGGGGTGTGACTAGGGTGGGCATTCTGGTTTCTTTATTTCTAGGTTGGCCTGGTATGGTTCCCAATCAGAGGCAGCTGTCTATCATTGTCTCTGATTTGGGATCATACTTATGCAGCTTTTTTTCCACCTGTTGGTTGTGGGATCTTGTTTGTGTATAGTTGCCTTGAGCACTGCATAGCTTCACGTTCGTTTCTTTCTTATTTATTGCTTTTTTGCCGGTTCATAAAGATGATGAACCCAAACCACCCTGCACCTTCGTCCGATTCTTACAACAACGTTCGTGACAAGAGTTGAGCGTGAGGCCTAGTGTGTTAGTTTTTTATGACTGTGTATTCTTTATGCTTGCATTTTGTATTCATATTCTGATATGTGTATTTTTCTATAACACAGGGCTCACCTGTAAAAAGACCTTGATCTCAGTATGACTCTCTGAAACAAAAGGCATATACAGTGTGAATTAAAAGATGGAGAGCAAGACATGTACAGCTAGATTTAGGAATTAGGCGAACATCCTGATTTAGCCTCAGTTTCAATTCCCATTTGAAAATGTGACCAAAAATTGTCACGTTCTGACCTTTATTTCCTTTGTTTTGTCTTTATTTAGTATGGTCAGGGTGTGAGTTGGGGTGGGCTGTCTATGTGTGTTTTTCTATGTTGGGGTTTTGTGTTCGGCCTGGTATGATTCTCAATCAGAGGCAGCTGTCAATCGTTGTCCCTGATTGAGAATCATACATAGGCAGCCTGGGTTTCACTTTTGGTTTGTGGGTGTTTGTTGCCGTGTCAGTGTTTGTTCGCCACACGGTACTGTTCACTTCGTTTGTTGTGTTGTATTTTATTAGTGTTCTGTTTGTTGGATTAGCATTAAAATTCATCATCATGAACATTTACCGCGCTGCGCCTTGGTCCTCCTCTCTTCCACCTAACGACGAGCGTTACAGAGTGTGCTTTGATGTGGGTGTCTTGTGTTTGTGATCTAACGTGGGAAGCGTTTGTACTTTCACTCTGTCAAAACAGTGCACAGGAACAGTCACTCACCCTTATAGATAACTTGATTGAGTCTAACCAGGTCTTGTGTCTGGATGTAGACTAGCTAGCAATCTAGGCGACTTCTTTCGCACATTAGTTCAATTGTAACAATTATGATAATTCCCTTTTAGTGTAAGAGCAGTTTGAAAAGACCACCTGAAATTTCAGCCTGTTTTGGTGGGATGGCGTTTTGGCCTGTCTGGAGACATAAAACATCCGTTGGTTTTCAGTTTTTCCCTCCCATTCAGACCACTCGCAAACAGCCCTAGTAAAATATTTGCTTGATAAATTGCTCTTGCTAAGAAGCTATACATTTTTTTTTTGACCATATTTATTGAAAACAAAGTAACGTACTTGACATCTCTAGCTTAAACTGACAGATTTTGATGGAGATTTTATTATGTTACTTATATTGACGCAACGGTGCATCACCTTACTCTTGAGAATTAAGCTACCAGTTAATAACATATTTTTGGGGGGGACAATTTTGCTAGAATTACCTTAAATTAGTTGCTAAATTAGTTTTCCCATTCCTTCTATTAATCAAGTCTGCAGAGGTTTTTATGGCTATATGCAGGGGTTTAATTGTTAAATGTTAACAAATGGTGTGCTATGTTGGGAGGGGGTTACGGGTGTTCAGGGGCATGCTCTCCCGGGGAGACATTTTTAGTGACAGCAGCTGTTAATTGCACAATTCTGAGGAATCCTGAGAGGCTTAGAAGTGCCAATTCTAGCATTTTTGGTGCCCTAAGTGAGATTTGGTAAGGGTGAGTTACATCTCAAAACATTTATTTTACATAAAACTGTGTATTTACCCTTAATATAGGCTATACATGAATAATTTGTATGACTTAAAATTTTATAGATAACGCATCACAAACATCTCATCCAGCCGGTTGAGTTAACTAATTAGTGTAAACTCATTTTGTACTAGAATTTGCATAGACTTTTTAAATCATCTATAAAATTATACACTAATTAACATTATGTCTGCTCCAGTGACTTATAATGGAAGACAGGCCTAGTTAAATGAGGACTTTTATCAAATACGAATAAAATATTACACATTCTGTGTCAAACTATGAATATTCAACTATATGTAAATGTTGGGTTTACTGTTCATATGCTCATAATACCTGTAAAGACAGGTGTCAAACTCATTCCATGGATGGCTGAGTGTCTGTGGGTTCTCACTCCTTGTACTTGATTGAAGAATTAAGGTCACTAGTTAGTAAGGAACTCCCCACACCTTGTTGTTTAGGGCTTAATTAAAAGGAAAAAAACTGAACTTGCAGACACTAGGCACTCCATGGAATGAGTTTAACACCCCTGCTGTAAAATTACATGTACTGAATAATAATGTGAAACATATTGAAGATAACATGCAGACAGTAAATACTGATATGAATATGAAAAGATGGTTATATTATTTCAATATTTCTCCATAATAGCTGGCTTTGACTATATACCATTCCTTTAATTAGCATATTAGCATATTTTTTTCAAGAGTTCCTGAAATTATTAAAAACATATGTCTTAAGAATTTCCTCATTCAAAAATTATGCTTTAGAGGTCAACAATATTTTCATTCTCGTAATTTCCCATTTTGTGTACACAATTAGTACTGAAAATGTGTGATTAATGAGTTTGGGTTTGCTAACATCCACTTCCTGTTTTCAACAATCTTTGAATGTGTTTTTAAAAAAATACAGGAGTCTAATAATGAAAACCACATGATAATTTTACTAAATAGCATTGGCAAACACAATTCATATGTTTAATGTCATTTAAAATTCTCAATTGTCAAAATTAACTCAACCGTCTCTCTCTCTCTACCTCCTCTTTATCCCCCCTTCTTTTATCTCATCCACTGCACCCTCTCTCCCACTCTCTCTCTCCCTCCCTCTCTTTTATATTTCTCTCTCTCTCATCTCTCTCTCTCATTTTCTACCTCTTTTATCTCTCTCTCTCTTATTTCTCTCTCACGATCCTCCCTCTCCTCCCTCTCTCTTCCCTCCTTTTCTATCTCCTTCACCTCCTACAACCTCTCCCCCTCTTTCTCAATCCTTCCTCTATCTCTCTTCTCTTAATAATTCTCTCTCTCTCCTCTCTTTCTCTACACCACGTTTCTCTCGCTCTCCCCCTGTCACGCCCTGACCGTAGAGAGCTTTTTATGTCTCTATTTTGGTTTGGTCAGGGTGTGATTTGGGTGGGCATTCTATGTTCCTTTTTCTATGATTTATATTTCTTGGTGGTTCTCAATCAGAGGAAGCTGTCTATCGTTGTCTCTGATTGAGAACCATACTTAGGTAGCCTTTTTCCCCACCTGTATTTGTGGGTAGTTGTCTGTGTAGTTGCATGTCAGCATCTGTTTTGATTAGCTTCACGTTCATTTTGTTATTCTGTTAGTTTGTTTAGTGTTCTTCGTAAATAAAAGAAGAATGTATTCAAATCACGCTGCGCCTTGGTCTCATCATTACGACGGACGTGACACCCCCTCCCTCACTCCCCCCGTCCCTCACTATCCCTCCTTCCATAGTACTGCAAGACCATTGTGTTCAATGGCGGTCAAAAATCCTTTTGGGACGATTTACTTTAATTTTTTTTAACCCTTCAAAACTGCCCCTAAGACCACCAATTACGTCACAGCCTGTAATCGCAGGAATCTGAAATTCAATGTACGGCCTCCTGGGGAAACTCTTTGTGTACGAGAGAGAATGAAGGACCATGTTGAGGATGAATTAAGCCATTTCCTCTTGCCTCAGGAATCTTAACCTTAACACATGGCATCCCTATAAGGTCACAATGGTTTGTGTGCAAGGATGGTTAGCTAGCTCAATCGCAGTCCACGGGGGCTTAATGCTTTTCTATGGAAGAAAGGCCATTTTATCTGACGGACCAAGTTTTCAATTCAATTCAAAGGGCTTTATTGGCATGGGAAACGTTTGTTTACAATGCCAAAGCAAGTGAAATAGATCAAACAAAAGTGAATTAAACTATCAAAAATAAACAGTAAACATTACACTAGCAAAAGTTCCAAAGGAATAGAGACATTTGAAATGTCATATCATGACTATATACAGTGTTGTAACAATGTAAAAATAGATAAAGTACAAAAGGGAAAATAAGTAAACATAAATATGGGTTGTATTTACAATGCTGTTTGTTTTTACCCAGTTGCCCTTTTCTTGTGGCAAGAGGTCACACATCTTTCTGCTGTGATGGCACACTATGGAATTTCACCTAATAAATATGGGAGTTTTTTTAAAAATTTGAATTGTTTTCTAATTCTTTGTGGGTCTGTGACATCTGAAGGAAATACGGTGTGTGTCTTTATGGTCATACATTTGGTAGGAGGTTAGGAAATGCAGCTCAGTTTCCACCTAATTTTGTGGGCAGTGTTCATGTAGCCTGTCTTCTCTTGGAGCCAGGTCTGCCTTCAGCGGCCTCTCTCAATAGCAAGACTATGCTCACTGAGTCTGTACATAGTCAAAGCTTTGCTTAATTTTTGGTCAGTCACAGTGGTCAGGTATTCTGCCACTGTGTATTCTCTGTTAGGGCCAAATATTTCACTGTGAAGAGTTCATTTCACATGGTCAGGTGTAGGCTTGTGTTCATCGTCTGCTGAATGTACGTATTTACCCCAATTTACACATTTGTCAAGATAATACATGGCCATTCCTACTGCCTCTGGCCATCCCTACTGTGTATTTAGAACCAAATACTTTTAGACTTTTACTCAAATAATTTGTTAGCTGGGACCTTTTACTTGAGTAACTTTCTATTAATGTATCTATACTTTTACTCAAGTATGACAATTGGGTACTTTTTCCAGCACTGGCTACACTAATACAATGTATGCCTCAGGTCTATATATTATACTGTATATAGAAATCAAAGAAAAACATCTCAAATTAATATGCAACCATTTAAACAACTACATTAGTACGAGAAGCAAAAATGTATTTTACTTACTGATCTAAAAGTATCTTCTTCCAAAAATCTTTATTGAACACTGAACTCATCATCAATTGTTCTGTGTCACTGTCCAATTTCTTCAATAATCTAATTTTACAAATGTGTATACTTCAAGTTCAATTTAACTTTTGCACTCTTAGTAGCCATGTTGTACTTTTTCAGTTTTGAGAAATGTTTGTAGAAGAAAGAAAAGCGCTTCGTAATGTAAACTTCCCTGCGTTGTGCAGATTTTCAATTGAATATAATCGTCTTACGCAATTCTCAAGTGTAATGGCCGTTTGTCCTACGATGGGCGATCACATACTCATGGAAAGCCAAGCTCATTGGCGATCTAGCTGGCTATATTTCAAAACGATAGGTTGTCATTGGACCAAGACACTGTCAATCAAGTGAACACCGCCCGTCTCATTGGTGCGTAATGGTGGCTGACTTTGATGGGCTAATTGACATGTTGTGTAGCCAATACGTAATGTAGAGTGATGAAACAAAGTTTGGTTGCCTTCTAGAGAGTATGAGGATTGCACAGAACCAAAATTGACCAGGTGAGACAAGATTTAGCCAATTACATTTCATAAATAGTTTTGTTGCAAGTTGAAAGTCTGAATTAATGTGAAATGCTGTATAACATGGATCGTGTTTGGATATAAAAGTTGATTTTATTAAACAAAACTAGGCAACTTATCTCTGGGACCCTCAGGATGACAAATCAGAGCAAGATTACTGAATGTACGTACATTATTAGCCATGCTATTGTTTGAGGAGAGTGCACAGTTATGAACTTAAAGTTATTAACAACCAATTAGGCACATTTGGGCAGTCTTGATACAAAATTTTGAACAGAAATGTAATGGTTCATTGGATCAGTCTAAAACCAAGTAGGATCATCACTTCATTTTAAGAATGTGAAATGTCAGAATAATAGTAGAGAGAATGATTTATTTCAGCTTATTTATTTCATCACATTCCCAGTGGGTCTGAAGTTTACATAAACTCAATTAGTAATTGGTAGCATTGCCTTTAAATTGTTTAACTTGGGTCAAATGTTTCGGGAAGCCTTCCACCAGCCTCCCACAATAAGTTGGGTGAATTTTGGCCCATTCCTCCTGACAGAGCTGGTGTAACTGAGTTAGGATTGTAAGGCCTCCTTGCTCGCACACGCTTTTTCAGTTCTGCCCACAAATTTTGAGGTCAGGGCTTTGTGATTGCCACTCGGATACCTTGACTTTGTTGTCCTTAAGCCATTTTGCCACAATTTTGAAAGTGTGCTTGGGGTCATTGTCCATTTGGAAGGCCCATTTGATTATTAAAGCGACCAAGCTTTAACTTCCTGACTGATGTCTTGAGAATTGAGAATTTTGTGAAGTGCAGCAGACCCTCCTGCAGCAAAGCACCCCCACAACATGATGCTGCCACCCCCGTGCTTCAGTGGTGGGATGGTATTCTTCGGCTTGCAAGCTTCCCCCTCTTTCCTCCAAACATAACGATGGTCATTATGGCCAAATAGTTCTATTTCTGTTTTATCAGACCAGAGGACGTTTCTCCAAAAAGTACGAGCTTTGTCCCCATGTGCAGTTGCAAACCGTAGTCTGGCTTTTTTATGGTGGTTTTGGAGCAGTTGTTTCTTCATTACTGAGCGGCCTTTCAGGTTATGTCGATATACAGTGGGGAGAACAAGTATTTGATACACTGCCGATTTTGCAGGTTTTCCTACTTACAAAGCATCGTAGAGGTCTGTCATTTTTATCATAGGTACACTTCAACTGTGAGAGACGGAATCTAAAACAAAAATCCAGAAAATCACATTGTATGATTTTTAAGTAATTAATTTGCATTTTATTGCATGCATAAGTATTTGATCACCTACCAACCAGTAAGAATTCCGGCTCTCACAGACCTGTTAGTTTTTCTTTAAGAAGCCCTCCTGTTCTCCACTCATTACCTGTATTAACTGCACCTGTTTGAGCTCGTTACCTGTATAAAAGACACCTGTCCACACACTCAATCAAACAGACTCCAACCTCTCCACAATGGCCAAGACCAGAGAGCTGTGTAGGACATCAGGGATAAATTGTAGACCTGTACAAGGCTGGGATGGGCTACAGGACAATAGCCAAGCAGCTTGGTGAGAAGGCAACAACTGTTGACACAATTATTAGAAAATGGAAGAAGTTCAAGATGACGGTCAATCACCCTCGGTCTGGGGCTCCATGCAAGTCTCACCTCGTGGGGCATCAATGATCATGAGGAATGTGAGGGATCAGCCCAGAACTACACGGCAGGACCTGGTCAATGACCTGAAGAGAGCTGGGACCACAGTCTCAAAGAAAACCATTAGTAACACACTACGCCGTCATGGATTAAAATCCTGCAGCGCACGCAAGGTCCCCCTGCTCAAGCCAGCGCATGTCCAGGCCCGTCTGAAGTTTGCCAATGACCATCTGGATGATCCAGAGGAGGAATGGGAGAAGGTCATGTGGTCTGATGAGACAAAAATAGAGCTTTTTGCTCTAAACTCCACTCGCCGTGTTTGGAGGAATAGAAGGATGAGTACAACCCCAAGAACACCATCCCAACCGTGAAGCATGGAGGTGGAAACATCATTCTTTGGGGATGCTTTTCTGCAAAGGGGACAGGACGACTGCACCGTATTGAAGGGAGGATGGATGGGGCCATGTATTGCGAGATCTTGACCAACAACCTCCTTCCCTCAGTAAGAGCATTGAAGATGGGTCGTGGCTGGGTCTTCCAGCTGACACAACGACCCGAAACACACAGCCAGGGCAACTAAGGAGTGGCTCCGTAGAAGCACCTCAAGGTCCTGGAGTGGCCTAGCCAGTCTCCAGACCTGAACCCAATGAAAATCTTTGGAGGGAGCCGAAAGTCCGTATTGCCCAGCGACAGCCCCGAAACCTGAAGGATCTGGAGAAGGTCTGTATGGAGGAGTGGGCCAAAATCCCTGCTGCAGTGTGTGCAAACCTGGTCAAGAACTACAGGAAACGTATGATCTCTGTAATTGCAAACTAAGGTTTCTGTAGCTAATATTCAGTTCTGCTTTTCTGATGTATCAAATACTTATGTCATGCAATAAAATGCAAATTAATTAATTAAAAATCATACAATGTGATTTTCTGGATTTTTGTTTTAGATTCCTTCTCTCACAGTTGAAGTGTACGTATGATAAAAATTACAGACCTCTACATGCTTTGTAAGTAGGAAAACCTGCAAAATTGTCAGTGTATCAAATACTTGTTCTCCCCACTGTATGACTCATTTTACTGTGGATATAGATACTTTTGTACCTTTTTCCTCCAGCATCTTCACAAGGTCCTTTGCTGTTGTTCTGGGATTGATTTGCACTTTTCGCACCAAGTACGTTCATCTCTAGGAGACAGAACACGTCTCCTTCCTGAGTGGTATGACGGCTGCATGGTCCCATGGTGTTTATACTTGCATACTATTGTTTGTACAGATGAACGTGGCACCTTCAAGCATTTGGAAATTGCTCCCAAAGATGAACCAGACTTGTGGAGGTCTCCAAAAAAATTTCTGAGGTCTTGGCTGATTTATTTTGATTTTCCTATGATGTCAAGCAAAGATGCACTGAGTTTGAAGGTAGGCCTTGAAATACATCCACAGGTACACCTCCAATTGACTCAAATGATGTCAATTAGCCTATCAGAAGCTTCTAAAGCCATGACATCATTTTCTAGAATTGTCCAAGCTGTTTAAAGGCACAGTCAACTTAGTGTATATAAACTTCTGACCCACTAGAATTGTGATACAGTGAAATAATCTGTCTGCAAACAATTGTTGGAAAAATGACTTGTGTCATGCACAAAGTAGATGTCCTAACCGACTTGCCAAAACTATAGTTTGTTAAAGTTTGTGGAGTGGTTGAAAAACAAGTTTTAATGACTCCAACCTAAGTGTATGTAAACTTCCGACTTCAACTGTATCTTGCATTACTCATATCATATGTATATACTTTATTCTATACTATCTACTGTATCTTAGTCTATGCCTCTCTGACATCGCTCGTCCATATATTTATATATTCCATTGCTTTACTTAGATTTGTGTGTATTAGGTATGTCATGAGATTGTTAGATATTACATGTTAGATATTGCTGCACTGTCTGAACTAGAAGCACAAGCATTTAGCTACACCCGTAATAACATCTGCTAAACACATGTATGTGACCAATAAAATTTGATTTGATAACAAAAACAAGAATGGTGCCACCTGATTTGCTTAATAAAAGTTTCGAAATTATGTATATTTTAGCAATTATATTTACTTATCATTCTTAACCTCTAGGGGATCGGTGGAGCTAACGTAGGTTAATGTGATTACTATGAGGTTGTAAGTAACAAAAATATTTCCCAAGACATAGACATATCTGATATGTGCAGAAAACATTCTTGTTAATCTAACTGCACGGTCCAATTTATAGTAGCTATTACAGTGAAAGAATACCATGCTATTGTTTGAAATTGAAAATGTATTAATAAACCAATTAGGCACATTTGGGCAGTCTTGATGCAATATTTTCAGCAGATATGCAATGGTTCATTGGATCAGTGTAAAACATTGCACATACACTGCTGCCATCTAGTGGCCAAAATCTACATTGCGCCTGGGCTGGAATAATACATTATGGCCTTTCGCTTGCATTTCAAAGATGATGGTACAAAAAATAATACACTTTGTTATCTTTTATCAGATCTAATGTGTTATATTCTGCTATATTCATTTCACATTTCCACGAACTTCAAAGTGTTTCCTTTCAAATGGTATCAATAATATGCATATCCTGAGCTATGTAAGAAATGTCTATGTCCCGGAAAGTTGGTTGTTGTTTACAATGCACTTCTGGTCAAATATCGCATATTGAGCAGCAACTGTCCCGATTTCAGGACACTGATCCAGTACTGAAGGAGGATTTTTAAGCTTTGAGAAAATGGAGACATGGATTGTGTATGTGTCTCATTCAAAGGTTGAATGGGCAAGATAAAATACACTGGTCAAAAAAATAAAGGGAACACTTAAACAACACAATGTAACTCCAAGTCAATCACACTTCTGTGAAATCAAACTGTCCACTTAGGAAGCAACACTGATTGACAATAAATTTCACATGCTGTTGTGCAAATGGAATAGACAACAGGTGGAAATTATAGGCAATTAGCAAGACACCCCCAATAAAGGAGTGGTTCTGCAGATGGTGACCACAGACCACGTCTCAGTTCCTATGCTTCCTGGCTGATGTTTTGGTCACTTTTGAATGCTGGCGGTGGTTTGCTGTGTCTGTCAGCGTAGTGTCCAGAGCATGGAGGCGCTACCAGGAGACAGGCCAGTACATCAGGAGCTGTCTCTTATACACATCTAGATGTGTATAAGAGACAGTTTCTCTGCTGGGCCCGACGTCCACAGGTGGGGGTTGTACTTACAGCCCAACACCGTGCAGGACGTTTGGCATTTGCCAGAGAACACCAAGATTGGCAAATTCGCCACTGGCGCCCTGTTCTCTTCACAGATGAAAGCAGGTTCGTACTGAGCACGTGACAGACGTGACAGAGTCTGGAGACGCCGTGGAGAACGTTCTGCTGCCTGCAACATCCTCCAGCATGACCGGTTTGGCGGTGGGTCAGTCATGGTGTGGGGTGGCATTTCTTTGGGGGGCCGCACAGCCCTCCATGTGCTCGCCAGAGGTAGCCTGACTGCCATTAGGTACCGAGATGAGATCTTCAGACCCCTTGTGAGACCATATGCTGGTGCGGTTGGCCCTGGGTTCCTCCTAATGCAAGACCATGCTAGACCTCATGTGGCTGGAGTGTGTCAGCAGTTCCTGCAAGAGGAAGGCATTGATGCTATGGACTGGCCCGCCCGTTCCCCAYACCTGAATCCAATTGAGCACTTCTGGGACATCATGTCTCGCTCCATCCACCATCGCCACGTTGCACCACAGACTGTCCAGGAGTTGGCYGATGCTTTAGTCCAGGTCTGTGAGGAGATCCCTCAGGAGACCATCCGCCACCTCATCAGGAGCATGCCCAGGCGTTGTAGGGAGGTCATACAGGCACGTGGAGGCCACACACACTACTGAGCCTCATTTTGACTTGTTTTAAGGACATTACATCAAAGTTGGATCAGCCTGTAATGTGTTTTTCCACTTTAATTTTGAGTGTGACTCCAAATCCAGACCTCCATGGGTTGATAAATTTGATTTCCATTGATCATTTTTGTGTGATTTTGTTGTCAACACATTCAACTATGTAAAGAAAAAAGTATTTAATAAGAATATTTCATTCATTCAGATCTAGGATGTGTTATTTTAGTGTTCCCTTAATTTTTTTGAGCTGTGTATTTAAGTGCCTTTAAACGGGGTATGGTAGTAGATGCCAGGTGCACCGTTTTGTGAAATGAACTGCAACACTGCTGTGTTTTTCATGCTCAACAGTTTCACGTGTGTATCAAAAATGGTCCACCACCCAAAGGACATCCAGCCAACTTGACACAACTGTGGGAAGCATTGGAGTCAACATGGGCCAGCATCCCTGTGGAACACTTTCAACACTTTTTAGAGTCCATGCCCCGACGAATTGAGGCTGTTCTGCGGCCAAAAGGGGATGTGCACCTTTACTATTAGGAATGTTTGTACACTCAGTGTAATATGAATAGGGAAAAGAAAGTCTAGAATTTTCATGAATGTTGTTTGACTAACAAATAGGGGTGGGAAAAGTAACCATTGTCATCCTTGAGTCAAAGTAAAGATACCTGAATAGAAATATTTTGTTTTAAATATACTTAACAGTCTGATGGCCTTGAGATTGAAAAACAGCTTCTGTCTCTCGGATAGACAGGGGCACTCTCCAACACAGACATAATTTACAAATGAAACGTGTGTTTAGTGAGTCCGCCAGATCAGAGGCAGTAGGGATGACCAGGGATGTTCTCTTGATAAGTGTGTGAATTGGACTATATTCCTGACCTGCTAAGCATTCAAAATGTAATGAGTACTTTTGGTGTCAGGGAAAATATTGTGAGTAAAAAGTACATTCTTTTCATTAGGAATGTAGTTACGTAAAAGTCAAACCTGTCAAAAATATAAATTGTCAAGTAAAGTACAGATACCCCCCAAAAAATATTTGTATGTAATCGTTACTTTGGAGGTGAATACAACTATTTGAATACAGCTCTTAGAAAGTGACCACTTTTATGAAACTATTGGATTGTCTGCCTTCAACCAATGGCAGGGATATGTCTTGAACTGCATGTTGAAGATATAAATATAATAAATATGGCACACACAATCTCCTGTACTATTCCAATCTATCTGACAGTCATATTTGATCTACACAATACATTTATATCTGAACATTCTGTAAATGTCCATTACCCTGAATGTCCATTGCTCCAGGTTTACATAATCAAGTCAAACCAATTAACCAATCATATTTTGTACAGATACGTATAAATAAGTAGTGACTTATTTTGGTTCTTCATCAAATATTTGGGAGCCATCAACCACATTTTTGTGGGGGGTTTCCAATCTCGTGCAGACAGTATATTCAAATACCTTCAAATATTATGTGTTTTTCTGAGACTTGTATTTCAATATCAAAGAATAAATAACCTTTTAGTTGAAACTCTATGTAAACTATATTCAGTATTTTAAAAAATGGTATTTTCTGCCCAGGTAGGTAAGGATGCGAATGGGATGTTCATGATGGATTAGAAATGCCTTACGTGTGTCTATAAATTCCTGTATGTAATGTGAACTAATTGAGGTGGTGGATGCCTGAACCAGAATAAAGCCACTTCCTTCTTACAGTGCCTTGCAAAACAATTCATCCCACTTGGCGTTTTTCCTATTTTCTTGTATTACAACCTGGGACGGCAGCGTAGCCTAGTGGTTAGAGCATTGGAAAAGTAACAGAAAGGTTGCAAGATCAAATCCCCGAGCTGACAAGGTACGAATCTGTCATTCTGCCCCTGAACAAGGGGCACTGTTCCTAGGCAGTCATTGAAAATAAGAATTTGTTCTTAACTGACTTGCCTCGTTAAATAAATTGCAGAAAATATTATCAGTTACTTGTGCTGAATACTCCCTTAAACCCTAGATTAAAAAAATATATATATTTTTGTTTCAGTATTTCAGGTCACACAAACGCAGGTAAAATACAAATAAATAAAAAACACCTCTAAGCAAGGGGCACCACCAAGCAAGCGGCACCATGAAGACCAAGGAGCTCTCCAAAAAGGTCAGGGACAAAGTTGTGGAGAAGTACAGATCAAGGTTGGGTTATAAAAAAATATTAAAAACTTTGAACAACATTAAATCTATTATTAAAAAATGGAAAGAATATGGCACCACAACAAATCTGCCAAGAGAGGGCTGCCTACCAAAACTCACGGACTAGGCAAAGAGGGTATTGATCAGAGATGACCCTGAAGGAGCTGCAAAGCTCCACAGCGGAGAATAGTGTATCTGTCCATAGGACCACTTTAAGCTGTACACTCAACAGAGCTGGGCTTTACAGAAGAGTGGCCAGAAAATAGCCATTGCTTAAAGGCATTTGCGAGACTCCCCAAATATATGGAAGAATGTTGGTCAGATGAAACTGAAATTGAGCATTTTGGCCATCAAGGAAAATGCTGTGTCTGGCGCAAACCCAATACCCCATCACCCTGAGAACACCATCCCCACAGTGAAGCATGGTGGTGGCAGCATCATGCTGTGGGGATGTTTTTCATCGGCAGGGACTGGGAAACTGGTCAGAATTGAAGGAATGTTGGATGGCGCTAAATACAGGGAAATTCTTGAGGGAAACCTGTTTCAGCAGGACAATGACCCTAAGTGTACTGCTAAAGCAACACTCAAGTGGTTTAAGGGGAAACATTTAAATGTCTTGGAATGGCCGAGTCAAAGCCCAGACCTCAATCCAATTGAGAATCTGTTGTATGACTTAAAGAATGCTGTACACCAGCAAAACGCATCCTTGAAGAATGGGCAAAATTCCCAGTGGCTAGATGTGCCAAGCTTATAGAGACATACCCCAAGAGACCTTTTGGGGGGTATATAGTTAAAGTTTTGACTTTGGAGGGGTGAATAGTTATGCACTCTCAAGTTTTCTGTTTTGTTTCTTGTTTCTTTCAAAATAAAAAAATGTTGCATCTTCAAAGGGGTAGGCATCTTGTGTAAATCAAATGATACAAACCCCCCAAAAATCTATTTTAGCTCCAGGTTGTAAGGCAACAAAATAGGAGAAATGCCAAGGGGGTGAATACTTTTGCAAGCCACTGTGGCTCCGTATGCTGTCTCGTGTCCAAGTCTTAATTTGATGTTCCATTCTCTGAACACCCCGACTTCAGGATACCCCCATGGTATCAAACAGGTTCTGACAAAGTTTTTGTCCAGTGTGAAATATCCCTTTGATACTTCAAACCTCTTTACTTTGAGGAGAATGAATCCATATAAACATGAGACTGCAGCGAAATGGACATGTATGAATGCACAGCAATCAGCTCTGTTTTGCTTCTTCTCTGTGTATCATCTCTGTTGTCTGAGTACCACCACCTTCTAGTTATTGGAGCGCAGTGTGTTGCCCTAGAGAGCCTCCGAGTCCAAGTGCAGCACGCAATCAATTCAAATCTAAAATAATAATGCAGTCAATGGGTTTCCGCCTGACCTTGCATTTCCTCCTCAACACGCCATGGCTCTCCTTTCAGATAGGGCAATTTTTTTGTCTTTGAAAGCATTATCTTTGAACGCACTGTTAGTGTATCCATCCCTATAGTGACGGATCATATTCATGTCATAGTGACTCTATTGTGTGTAATACAGTCAAACTAGTATGGCGTCTGACTCTGTGTATTATGCTTTGGAATTAAATAACATTCACAGTGGGCCTCAAGGCTGGTTAGGATTAGTTCCTGACCTCTTGTGATATCCCAAGAGAGGAGAAAAGCCTAAAAATAAATTGCCATCAAGTGGTTAGACTGACTGCCAGTTTGTCAGAATGTGTACACTGAAACAGAATACTGTAATTTATACAGTCATTTCCGGTATTAACAACAATAAAAAAACTCTGAAACTTGTTAATGCAGCATACTGTAAATGATGGTGCATTGTTTGAAAATTGCTGTATTTCAAATGGTACTTTAATTCCACCCCACGGAATTCAGTACCGTACAGTATCTTTTGAGCACCAAAACCTTTTGATCACTAGTGGGTGCATGGTATTGTTGTTTCTGGTTCATTGACATATTTTGAGGTGTGCCTTGTAAGAGGCTATATTTGTTGCACCCGTGAGTGAGAATGCTGTACCAATTGAACTTCAGTTATAGTGCCTCATGAAATGTTAAACATATAGGGGAGGCAGCAAGTCTTTAATCTTAAATCGTTGATCATTTTGCCATGTACTTTTGGTATTTTTTGCCCTTTAGTCATTGCCAGTTTGGAAGCCTTTGTTAAGGCCTCACGTGGAAGTAATATGAAATACTAACTATACATAATATCCTGTAATGTATAAACACTTTACCTAGCATCCAACCAGTTTGCACTAATCTCTTTTAATTACAGTAAAATACTGTGAAATACAATCCCTCCCCTCAATGAATTTCATTCATTCATATAGTAAATTTTACCTTAATGTACTTTGTGTCATTACAGGTGTACAATAACATTATATTTTATTTCTACTCGCCACAGAGCTGCCTGTAAGATAATGGCAAATTCATGGCAACTCCATTACAGTGTATGAGTAATGGACTTTAACTAGCTATGTACAAAACCCCACACTCTGGACTGTTCTACACTGAACTGTATGGTAGATATACAATATATCTAACCTGTGTGATTCTGTTGAAATTAGAGCACTTTCAAGTGTTAGGTTCACTGTGGGGTGTTTTATCCACTTCAGTCATTTAGAGATGATTGATGTGGGCCGTCCAGAGGGGTTCAACACTTTAGTTTTTTTAATGTGCTTTAAACAAGTCAGACTGACCTAGAGTCAGCTGCTTTGGACATGTGTGAAATGAAAGCCAAGCCCTGAAGGATTCTAAACTTTTATTACTGTCTTTCTTTCTGTTGGAGGAATGACTCAGAGGGGCTCCGGAAGTCCACTCTTGAGGAATGAGGGAGTACAGGAATGGAGTGAGGAGGCCGGGTAAAAGCGAAATGAAATCCGTTTGAACACCTCTCACACCCTTGAGGATATAGCTGGTCAGTGAGCTTGCAGTGAGGGGAAGTAAAATAAGAAGTTTAGTGACCCTCAACTTCATAGATCTAGTGTCTGCTTTGACCTCTTACATTAGCACAGACTTTTCCAAACTCAGTCCTGAGGACCCCAAGGAGACAGAGAAGGAGATATGGGTGAGGGCTGAAAGTATGGATGCAGGGGAGTGTTCTCCTGATATACTGACTAAGGCAGGTTTTCCCAACCTGGGTACCCCAAGGGTTGCACATTTTGTTTTTAGCCCTAGCTCTACACAGCTGATTCAAATAATAAACTAATCATCAAGCTTTGATTTTTTGAATCAGCTGTGTAGTGCTAGGGCAAAAAAACTTGGGGTACCCAGTTTGGGAAAACCTGCCTTAGTCAGTATATCAGGAGAACACTCCCCTGCATCCATACATTAAGCCCCCACCCATATCTCCTTCTCTCCCCTCTCTCTCTTGAGCTATATTTTTTCCACAATTTCTCTTTCTCCCCATCTCTCTCTCGCTCTCTCTCATTCTCTATCAGCTATGTGTGGCGGAGGTATGGGAATCTATGAGGTCATGCCTAAACTAATTTCCCGAGCAGCTGCCAGCCATGGCAACTATTTGATAAGCGCTTCGATTTTCCAGCTAAGATTTTTTCATAAAACATCTCCAGGGGAGCGAATTCAATTTCCATTTAAAATATATATATTTTTAACATTAGGCAATAAACAGGAGTGAAGTTCTAATCTAATGGCTGGGGTGTCTCTACATGTGTCTATTTTATTGGGATTGTCTCACTGGGTTTATGACAGTAACAACGGGATCTAATGATGCTCATTTGAACCCCTGTGGTCAAGGTGAGGTAGAGGCCACGAGAGTCGTGCACCCCCCTGGAGGCACAATGATGAAATGTACTCTACGATGTACAAACTTAACTGACTGAACAGCACCCGACCATCAGACATACAGTATGAACATGTCACTCAAAACACTGAGGAAGGGATCAGTAGAAGTGAAATAGAAGTGCAAGCCTTCTCAATAATACTTTACATGTAAATAGATCGACATGGTTTAGAGGTCCTGTCCATCCACTGCACAACTCTCTGCTGTGCCTCTGACATCCCTCTGGTCTTAGAACAGTCCGTTCTAGCAGCCCTGCAACTCTCATCCCCGTGAAAAATCTTTCACACCACCCAACCTAAAGCATAATAAAAAGACGCCTGTATCAAGTCCGCCCACCATCAAGTGTAACACCAGAAGTTACAAAAGCCCAGACATGTAAGACACATTAAGATGCATCGGAACATGGCTGAACAGGGCCGTGATCTTGTCATCATACTGTGGGTGGGTGGGTGGGGTAACATCACAGGATCAGACAGTGTCTCTGTTTCCTGTGTGTCTGCCTCAGCAGCATTACAAGTATGGTAAATGTGAGACTGTGTGTGCAGTTACCTGACACATGATGAATGGTCTGATGTAAAGGTGGAAAATACAATATTAATGCCAGTTTTGCCTGGAAGGAAGCTTTGATTGGGGGATGGTGATTCATAGCCCTGTGATGGGATGCTTCCATGCAAGCACACGATGTGGGGGAGTCAATTATGTTTTGTCTTGATATTGTAGTGTACAATGACTAATGTGAAGCTCAATGATGTATTACCTACACCCTGGGGGTACTTGGCTTATCCGCATGGGTACATGAGAAGACTCATGAGACCGTAGGCCTACTGGTAATATGCAAATGAGGGGGTTCTTCAGGGGTACTCCGGGAAGTTGGTGGTGGTATAGTAACCGAAAAATGTTGGTAACCAATGACCTAGAGTAAACCAGCCACTACAGTATGTGAAGAACGTTATATAATAATACTGATTTAAGATTGGATTTTTCAATCAATAAATTCAACATGAATGAATTTGATAATTACACTCTGGATGCAATCTAAATTTGATATACTGGGAATGTGTCACCAATTCTATGTTTAGAAAACCATTGAATCACATCACTGTGATAGCATACAACTGCATACTCATTGGAAATCTTTACGTTTTGTGAGATGATCTGCACACAAACACACGCACACACATATGCACACACACTGGCAGAGGTGAGGGAAATCTAATTAAAGTGTCCGCTTACTATCTCTCTCCTTTTAGTTTCCGCCAATCAAGTTATGTACGCTCCCTTCTATTACGCTCCCTTCTATTATCCCATTATGCCATCTCTCCATTCTCCCCCCCCCACTCTCTTACTCCTGATTATTTCATAGTCTACCCATCTCTCTCTCTTACACATTAACTCAGTTTAAACTGAAGGCCAATCAAAATATTCCAATCAAAACACCCTGTAGTATTTATGGGCGGAAAATATAAAACTACGTGGCTCATCCTCCTCTTCCCTGCGCCATCTGCCTTGCCCACTTACCACTTACTTCTCTCTCTGTTCTTGAGCTTTACAGAATGTTAAGCCTTTTTGATGTGGTGCTATTTTTGGACACAGAGAAGTGGTTGCTACAAACTCTTAATTTAGCATGTTTATTGCTTACTGTTGTCTTGCCACACTCTTTTGAATATCAAGCTAAGCATCCAAACACCCTCCAGTTTGGTTTGAAGTTTAGGGATTGGAATGCGCACGTATGAAAAAGGTGACGTCCATGCTGGCAGGAAAAAAACATTTCACTTCAGATCCTGGGCCTGGTATTATGCCTCATCAACTCCAATCTCCAATCAACTCCAATCAATCATATACTTACTTTTTTCATAGTATTACTCACCCTCACATTTTTGTTTTTGTTTTGTTTCATTGATAGTCCCGGCCTTAAACCAAGATAATAAGACATTTTTGGGGAATTATAATTGTATTTTCTCACCTCTAATAGCTACACTGAAGTTAGTGCATGGGTTGTTACAGAGAAGTTAAGAAGCTCTCACACACTGCACTTGCAAAGTATCACTTTAAATGCCAATTTATGCGAAAAGGAGGCTTCGTGTGGAGGTTTTGAAGCAATTGTGGAGCCATCACAGTAAATACTGTGGGGCTATTTCAGATAATGGAATGACCATGCAGAGCCATTAACAGAGAAATTTCCCACAAAATCCCAATATTTCACTGAAATCTTAGCCTCAATCAGAAAATCCCTGAATATGCCTTTCCTATGTCTGTGGTGTTTAGAAGGATGCATGCTCTAAATATGTCCCTAATGCTTCTTTTTATCTCAATATCAAATATTGTCTGTTTAACAACTAAGTACCTTACCTTGATTGTTATCAATTGAAACGGTCAAAAGGAGACAAAAACCACTGGGCGAAAGTTGCTGGGTATTGGACGGGAATTGGCAAACACTGTCGTACACGTTGATCCAGAGCATCCCAAACATGCTCAATTGGTGACATGTCTGGTGAGTATGCAGGCCATGGAAGAACTGGGACTTTTCAGCTTCTAGAAATTGTGTACAGATCCTTGTGACATGGGGCCGTGCATTATCATGCTGAAATTTGAGTTGATGGCGGCGGATGAATATTGCCATCACATAGCCATCAACAAAATGCAATTGTGTTTGTTCACCATCGGGCACGCTGTTCCCAACGTTGACATCAGGAAACCCACAGTTTCATCAGCTGTCAGTGAGGTTGCTCTCAGACGATCCCACAGGTGAAGAAGCTGGATGTGGAGGTCCTGGGCTGGTGTGGTCTGCGGTTGTGAGGCCGATTGGACGTACTGCCAAATTCTCTAAAACGACAGCGGCAGCTTATGGTAGAAAGATTAACATTACATTCTCTGGCAACAGCTCTGGTCGACATTCCTGCAGTCAGCATGCCAATTGCACAGTCTCTCAAAACCAGAAACATCTGTGGAATTGTGTTGGGTGACAAAACGGCACATTTTAGAGTGGCCTTTTATTTTCCCTAGCACAAGGTGCACCTGTGTAATGCACATACTGTTTAATCATATTCTTGCTACGCCACACCTGTCAGGTGGATGGATTATCTTGGCCCAGGAAAAATGCTCACTAACAGGGATGTAAACAAATGTGTGCACAAAACTGAAGCAAAATAAGCATTTTGTGCATATGAACGTTTCTGGGATCTTTTATTTCAGCTCATGAAACATGGGACAAACACTTTACATGTTGCGTTTATATTTTTGTTCAGTATACAACCATTTTCCCTACACACAAAGGAGACATGAAATGGAATTTTAAGGTAGGGTGTAAAGAATTAGGTCATGTTTGATGGAGAAATTAGGGATTTTCACGTTCATGCAGGTTTTCAGGGTTTTTCAATGCAGTCTTGGGTGTTCTGTTTTGAGAATATTTATTTTTCTTCCAGCGCTTTTAGCTTATCAGTCCTATAGAGTATATTTTTGGAATAGATGTGATTCATTAGAACACTGTCATCTTGCTAATTTAAATGAGAATATCTTATTTGGTCTTAAAATGGCAGTTTTTGTTTTACGGAGATATTATGGAAACAATGTTGTGAGCCAAGGTTTTCAGATGTATTTCAGTAGTCACTGGTAGTGATTTTCCCAAATGCTCTTAGTGTGTCATTAATGGTTCTGTACAGCTATATTTAATGATATACTTAGCAAATGGCCTAGTCGGGTCATCTCATAGTGTTTTATTCCCCAGTTATATTCTTTCGACCATTTTCACATTCATCAAGCTCAGTAACAGTCATTAGACCAAGTGAAACGGTGACATTTAATTGTGATCTTTTAAGTTGGAGTGTGCGAGCTACAAACAGGTTTTCAAGAAGATGCTGTAATCTTTGTGGTAAACAATGTCACAAAGTACAGCAGGTACAATAATACACTACTATATGTAACAGTTTTATTGGATTAAGTCTACGTACAGTATTGAGGAAGTCGTATTTATATATGCGAGGGTATTGTTTGTGGACTTTAGCTGAGTCTTCAACACACTCATTCCGGACCTGCTACAGCACAAACTATCTGACTCCATCTGCTGGTGGATCACCAACTTCCTGACCAACAGGACAAAGCACGTTATGCTGTGAAAACCTCTTTCAGACTCCCTGTTTCTCAGCACCGGGGTGCGGCAGAGTTTCATGCTCTCCCCCCTCCTCTATTCACTCTAAACTAATGCCTGCACCTGCAATGACGCATCTGTCAAACTACTTAAGTTTGCTGATAACACCACCTTGGTCAGACTCATCTCCGACAGCGACGAGTCCAAGTAGAGGGGAGAGGTTGAGAGCTTGGTGGCCTGATGCAGTCTTAACAACTTGGAACTGAACACAGTCAACACTGTGGAGAAATGCACCGGACTATCTCTCCCTCTCGAGATTGATGGCTCAGCCATCTGCATGGCCAAGTCATTCAAATTCCTAGGGAGCATCATCTCCCACAATCTCAAGTGGGAGGATAAGATCACAGTGGTAACCAAGAAGGCTCAAGAGAGGATGTACTATCTGTGTCATTTGAGGAAACTCCAACTCTCTCTGACAATTCTGGTTTGGTTCTAAACGTCCATCATCTTCTATCCCCATCTGGTTTGGGTCTCCGTCTGTCCACTGCAAGGGCAAACTGCAGCGCAAGCACCTGCACACCTCCAGGACAAGGAACGGTGCAAGTGAGATCACCGCCGACCCTGCCCACCCCATCTTTTTTTCAAAACACCCCTCAGAGACCATTTAGGGAAATCATGACCAAAACCACCAGCCATCTAAACAGTTTCTTCCCCATTGCTGTGGCTCTCATCCAGTGGTGGATTTAGGCATCTTGCCAGGGGCTGCATGTGGCACCTGCACCCAAAAAATATATATATATGTATATTACGAATGGTGAAATTTGCGCGATCGGTTTTCTATCGCTCATTTGCAGGTCACGTCAATGACATCATGTCACCGTGTGGGACTGTGGGTCAATTAACCTTGTCGGAGTGGGCTCGCTGATTCTAGTTTGTGAGCTAGGCAGGCTACTGCCTGGGACGGTCTCCTACTCAGAAGTATGAGATGGGGAGGTGGGCGGGGGTAGGTTGACCTCAGGTTTCCCCACTGGAAGCCCGAGGTAGGGGAGCGGGGGAATCTATCAAATAGCGCACCTCTAACGTTGTACAACACTAATGCAATTAGTTGTGCGATTTAGTTAGTGTGTTTCTTGTTTGAAGTGCAACAGTGTAATAATCAGGTTCTATTCTTTATAAGTGGGTTATTCTATTTGTGTATTTGTGTGATATAGCATTTGTGCTATTTAGTTTTATTTGTGTGTTTGTTAGCAATAGGGTAATAGTGTAATAATTTGATTCTCTTTATTTTTATTTATATACTACAATTTGTTTCTATTTGTCTTTGTTACTTCTTTTTGATATGAGTCTTATTTTTGTATTTATATTTATATAGTTTTAAATGTTAGGATTATTTATTTGTGTTGTTCCAAATGTCTGAATAAACATTATTTTTCAGGGGGGGATGCTGAGGGGGGGTTCGCCCAGGGAGTCACACAAGCTAGAATCGCCACTGCCCTCATCAACCGGCCATCGGGCTCATAGGGATTAAGTGGCTTTGCATTGAGCCAATTACAGCACCTCTAACACAGATCTGCACTATATTACATTTGTACCATGTACACCTCCCCACAACACTGTATATATTCTCCATGACAGCATCCCTCCCTCTGCTTATATACAGTGGGGAGAACAAGTATTTGATACACTGCCGATTTTGCAGGTTTTCCTACTTACAAAGCATGCCCTCATCAACCGGCCATCAACTGTTATCAGCTTCACAGAAAATGCTCCACAGAGTTCAAGTAACAGATACATCTCAACATCAACTTTTTAGAGGAGACTGCGTGAATCAGCATTTTATGGTCGAATTGCTGCAAAGAAATTCCTACTAATGGACACCAATAAGAAGAAGAAACATGAGCAGTGGACATTAGACCAGTGGAAATCTATCCTTAGGTCTGATGAGTCCAAATTTGAGATTTTGGTTCCAACCGCCGCGTATATGTGAGACGCAGAGTAGGTGAACGGAGGAGCTCTGGTTCCCACCGGGAAGCATGGAGGAGGTGTCATGGTGACACTGTCTGTGATTGATTTAGAATACAAGGCACACTTAACCAGTTTGGCTAGCACAGAATTATTCAGCTAATTGCCATCCCATCTGGTTTGCGCTTAGTGGGACAATCATTTATTTTTCAACAGGACAATGACCCAAAGCACACCTCCAGGCTGTGTAAGGGGTATTTGACCAAGGAGAGTGATGGAGTGCTGCATCACCCGACCTCAACCCAATTGAGATGGTTTTGGATGAGTTGGACCGCAGAGTGAAGGAAAAGCAACTAACAAGTGCTCAGCATATGTGAGAACTCCTTCAAGACTGTTGGGAAAAGCATTCCAGGTGAACATGGTTGAGATTTTGCCAAGAGTGTACAATGCTGTCAACAAGGGAAAAAACTTTGAGGAATCTAAAATGCATAAACTCAAACACAAACTTAACATGTGTACATTTTTGTATGAACATAACAAGATTTAACAACTGAGACAAACTGAACAAGTTCCACAGACATGTATGTAACTAACAAAAATGAAATAAATGTGTCCATGAACAAAGGGGGTCAAAAAGTAACAGTCAGTATGTAACGATTTTCTTCTTCTTCCGATGAGGAATATGAAGGATCGGACCAAAACGCAGCGTGGTAAGTGTCCATGTTAAAATGTATTAACTGAACACGGGAAAAAGACAAAAATAACCAAGTGAATGACAACAAAAATCTAAACTGTCCTGAATGGTGAAACAAACACAAAAACAGGAAACAACTACCCACAAACACAGGTGGGAACAGGCTACCTAAGTATGATTCTCAATCAGAGACAACAATTGACAGCTGCCTCTGATTGGGAACCATACTATGCCAAACACAGAAATACAACACATAGAACAAAAGATAGAATATAGAACATAGAATGCGCAACCCAACTCACGCCCTGACCAAACCAAAATAAAGACATAAAAAAGGAACTAAGGTCAGAACGTGACAGTGCCCCCCCCCGCAAAACCTGAACCTATAGGGGAGGGTCTGAAACCGTGAAAACTAGAAAACAGGAACAATAGAGAGACAGGAGCAGAGGGGAAAAGGCTGGTAGGCTTGATGAAACCAAACAAACTGGCAACAGACAGAGAACACAGGTATAAATACACAGGAGATAATGGGGAAGATAGGCGACACCTGGAGGGGGGTGGAGACAAGCACAAAGACAGGTGAAACAGATCTGGCCGTGACTGTACCCCCCCTCTAGGGACACCACCTGGCATCCTATCTGGGCGCATACCTGGTTGAGCGGGGTGCCGGCGTTGGAACTCAGAGATGAGGTCTGGGTCCAGGATGTCCCTAGCGGAGACCCAGTTCCTCTCCTCCAGGCCATAGCCCTCCCAGTCAACCAGGTACTGGAATCCCCTGCCCCAAGGTCGAACCTTCAGGAGACGTCTCACCATGTACGCCGGTTAGCCGTCAAGGAGACGGGGGAGAGGGGTGGGCCTGGAAACAGGAGACAAAGTGCTGTAAGACATGGTTTAATTCTAGACACAGGAAAGGTAGAAAGTATACAGAGGGTAAGGGGGCAACAGAGGACAAACAGCAGAGGGGCTAATTATCTTGGAGTGGGGGGAAAGGTCTCGGCTTCCGGGGGTGTAGCCATGGTCTGATTTGACCTTCTTGGATACCGGTCGGTGCTGCGGAAGCAAAGTGGCCCATGAACCCCTCCCAGAGGTCCAGGTACTCCGCAGGGCTGGCAGAGAAGTCCGGTGCAATTTCCAAGCCCCCACGAAGATTTCCCGGGACAGGCAGCGCTGACTTCAGGCAATGAGTGTGACAAGACGGGCTCCAGCTCACGATGGAACCAGTAGCCCAGTCAATAGAGGGATTGTGTCGCTGGAGCCAAGAGAATCCCAATAACAGGGGAACCTGCGGAAACTCAACAAGCAGGAATTGGATCGTCTCGCTGTGGTTCTCGGACACTCATAGGTTGATGGGGGTGGTATGGTGGGTGACCCAGCCTATAGAGCACCCATCCAGTGTCCTAACATCCATTGGAATGGAGAGGGGTTGAGTGGGGATGCCCAGCTCGTATGCCAGGGTAACGTCCATAATACTCACATCGGCCCCCAAGTCGATGAGTACCTGCAGAGACTTGGACTGGTCGCCCCACAGCAGGATGGCATGGAGAGGGGGGCAAGTATGGGGAGAAGAACAATTATCTTTCAGACCCACCAGAGTACTCACTCCAACAAATGAGCTAGGTCTCTTGAAGGGACAGGTAGACACAAAATGAAAAGCAGAAACGCAATATAGACAACTCTGGGGGTCAAGTCTACATATGCGTTCCGCAGGAGATATCCTAGCCCTGCCGAGCAGTATCGGCTCGGGAAGAGGTAAATCGGCAGTATTCGGAGGCCTTTGGAGGAACTCGGGTAAGCTCAGATCCTCTCCTGGGCGTAGATGCCGGGGACTCCTGGAGTTCATCAGCTGCAAGGTGGGATCCTTGAGTGAGCGATTGGGACCGCAATCAGACCTCTTCTCCCTCCTATGTTCTCGTAGCCGACCATTAATCCAGATGGGTAAAGCGATGAGTGAGTCGAGAGCCGTTGGTAGTTTCCGGGCTGCAAGCTCGTCTTTTACTTCCACCGCTAATCCGTGCAGGAACGTGTCAAACAGCATTTTCGGATTCCAGGCACCCTCCGCTGCTAGCGTGCGGAAATCCACTGCATCCACGGTCTGCTACACTGAGGGAGTCCTGCTGAAGCTGGTGTAACTCCCAGGCAGCCTCTCTCCTGGACACGGGAGCCTCAAACTTATTTCAGCTCCGCCATGAATCCCTCCATACTGAAGCATATGGCCGACTGTTGTTCCCAAACAGCCATAACCCAAGCAAGGGCCCTCCGGGACATCAGCGTGATGAGGTACGCTATCTTAGAGCGGTTCGAGGGGAAGAAGGAAGGCTGCAGCTCCATGACGAGGGAACACTGAGCGAGAAACGCCCGACAGGTGCCCAACTCTCCATCGAATCGCACTGGGGAAGGTAAACAATCAAATGTGATTATAAAGCCCTTCTTACATCAGCTGATTTCACAAAGTGCTGTACAGAAACCCAGCCTAAAACCCCCAACAGCAAGCATTGCAGCTGTAGAAGCACGGTGGCTAGGAAAAACTCCCTAGAAAGGCCGGAACCTAGGAAGAAACCTAGAGAGGAACCAGGCTATGAGGGGTGGCCAGTCTTGTTCTGGCTGTGCCGGGTGGAGATTATAACAGAACATGGTTAAGATGTTCAAATGTTCATAGAGGACCAGCAAGGTCAGATAATAATAATCAGAGTGGTTGTAAAGGGTACTACAGGTCAGCACCTCAGGAGTAAATGTCAGTTGGCTTTTCAAAGTTTCTCTACCGATCCTGCTGTCTGTAGAGAGTTGAAAAAAGCAGGTCTGGGACAGGTAGCACGTCCGGTGAACAAGTCAGGGTTCCATAGCTGCAGGCAGAACAGTTGAAACTGGAGCAGCAGTACGACCAGGTGGACTGGGGACAGCAAGGAATCATCAGGCCAGTTAGCCCTAGGACCATGCCTCAGGACTCAGGTACTCCGATTAAGAGAGAGAGAAAAAAAAGAGAGATAATTAGAGAGCATACTTAATTTCACACAGGAGAAATAGTCCAGATATAACAGACTGACCCTAGTCCCCCGACCCAAACTATTGCAGCGTGAATACTGGAGGCTGAGACAGGAGGGGTCGGGAGACACTGTGACCCTGTCCGACGATACCCCCGGACAGACCCAAACAGGCAGGATATAACCCCTCCCACTTTGCCAAAGCACAGCCCCCACACCACTAGAGGGTTATCTTCAACCACCAACTTAATATCCTGAGACAAGGCAGAGTATAGCCCACAAAGATCTCCCCCACGGCACGAACCCAAGGGGGGGTGCCAACCTGGACAGAAAGATCACGTAAGTAACTCAACCCACTCAAGTGGTGCACCCCTCCTAGGGACAGCATGGAAGACCACCAGTAAGCCAATGACTGTGCCCCTGTAATAGGGTTTGAGGCAGAGAATCCCAGTGGAGAGAGTGGAACAGGCCAGGCAAAGACAGCAAGGGTGGTTCGTTGCTCCAGTGCCTTTCCGTTCACCTTCACACTCCTGGGCCAGACTACACTCAATCATAGGACCTACTGAAGAGATGAGTCTTCAATAAAGACTTAAAGGTTGAGACCAAGTCTGCGTCTCTTACATGGATAGGCAGACCATTCCATAGAAATGGAGCTCTATAGGAGAAAGCCCTGCCTCCAGCTGTTTGCTTAGAAATTCTAGGTACAGTAAGGAGACCTGTCTCTTGTGACCGTAGCATACGTGTAGGAATGTATGGCAGGACCAAATCGTAAAGATAGGTAGGAGAAAGCCCATGTAATTCTTTGTAGGTTAGCAGTACAACCTTGAAATCAGCCCTAGCCTTAACAGGAAGCCAGTGTAGGGAGGCTAGCACTGGAGTAATATGATCAAATTTTGGGCTTCGTCAAGATTCTAGCAGTCCTGTTTAGCAGTAACTGAAGTTTATTTAGTGCTTTATCCGGGTAGAGCATTGCAGTAGTCTATCCTAGAAGTGAGAAAAGATTGGATACATTTTTCTGCATCATTTTTAGACAAAAAGTTTCAGATTTTTGCAATGTTACGTAGATGGAGAAAAGTGGTCCTTGAAACAGAGTTGATATGTTCGTCAAAAGAGAGATCAGGGTCCAGAGTAACGCCGAGGTCCTTCACAGTTTTATTTGAGACAACTGTACAACCATCAAGATTAATTGTCAGATCCAACCGAAGATATCTTTGTTTCTTGGGACCTAGAACTAGCATCTCTGTTTTGTCCGAGTTTAAAAGTATAACATTTGCCGCCATCCACTTCCTTATGTCTGAAACACAGGCTTCCAGGGAGGGCAATTTTGGGGCTTCACCAGGTTTCATCGAAATGTACAGTGTGTGTCGTCCGCATTGCAGAGAAAGTTAACATTATGTTTACGAATGACATCACCAAGAGGTAAAACATATAGTGAAAACAATAGTGGTCCTAAAACTGAACCTTGAGGAACACTGAAATTTACAGTTGATTTGTCAAAGCACGAACCATCTACAGAGACAAACTGATATCATTCTGACAGATAAGATCTAAACCAGGACAGAACTTGTCTGTGTAGATCAATTTGGGTTTCCAATCTCTCCAAAATAATGTGGTGATTGATCGTATCAAAAGCAGCAGTAAGGTCTAGGAACACGGGGACAGATGCAGAGCCTCGGTCTGACGCCATTAAAAGGTAATTTACCACCTTCACAAGTGCAGTCTCAGTGCTATTATTGGGTCTAAAACCATACTGAAGCGTTTCGTATACATTGTTTGTCTTCAGGAAGGCAGTGAGTTGCTGCGCAACAGCTTTTTCAAAAAATGTTGAAAGGAATGGGAGATTCGATATAGGCTGATAGTTTTTTATATTTTCTGGATCAAGGTTTGGCTTTTTCAAGAGAGGCTATATTACTGCAACTTTTAGTGAGTTTGATACACATCCGGTGGAAAGAAAGCAGCTTATTATGTTTAACATAGGAGGGCTAAGCACAGGAAGCAGAACCTTCAGTAGTTTAGTTGGAATAGGGTCCAGTATGCAGCTTGAAGGTTTAGAGGCCATGATTATTTTCATCAATGTGTCAAGAGATATAGTTTTATAAAATATGAGTGTCTCCCTTGATCCTAGATCCTGGCAGTGTTGTACAGACTCAGGACAACTGAGCTTTGGAGGAATACGCAGATTTAAAGAGGAGTCCGTCGTTTGCTTTCTAATGATCATTATCGTTTCGTCAAAGAAGTTCATGAGTTTATCACTGCTGAAGTGAAAGCCATCCTCTAGGGGAATGCTGCTTTTTAGTTAGCTTTGTTACAGTATCAAAAACACATTTTGGATTGTTCTTATTCTCCTCAAATAAGTTGGAAAAATAGGATGATCGAGCAGCAGTGAGGGCTCTTCGATACTGCACGGTACTGTCTTTCCAAGCTATTCGGAAGACTTCCAGTTTGGTGTAGCGCCATTCCATTCCAATTTTCTGGAAGCTTGCTTCAGACCTCAGGTATTTTCTATATACCAGGTAGCTAGTTTCTTATGACACATGTCTTTAGGGGTGCGACTGCATCTAGGGTATTACGCAAGGTTAAATTGAGTTTTTCAGTTAGGTGGTTAACTGATGTTTGTACTCTGATGCCCATGGGTAGGTGGAGGGAGTCTGGAAGGGCATCTAGGAATCTTAGGGTTGTCCGAGAATTTACAGCATGGCTTTTGATGATCCTTGGGGTCTGAACAGATTATTTGTTGCGATTGCAAACGTAATGAAATGGTGGTTCGATAGTCCAGTTTTTATGAGTAAAAACATTAAGATCCACAACATTTATTCCACAGGACAAAACTATGTCCAGAGTATGACTGTGGCAGTGAGTAGGTCTGGAGACATGTTGGACAAAACCCACTGAGTCGATGATGGCTCCGAAAGCCTTTTGGAGTGGGTCTGTGGACTTTTCCATGTGAATGTTAAAGTCACCAAAAATGTGAATATTATCTGTCATGGCTACAAGGTCCGATAGGAATTCAGGGAACTCAGTGAGGAACGCTGTATACGGCCCAGGAGGCCTGTAAACAGTAGCTATAAAAAGTGATTGAGTAGTGATTGAGTAGGCTGCATAGATTATGACTAGATGCTCAAAAAACAAAAACGCAAATGGTTTTTTTGGGGTGTAAATTTAAATAAATTTAAATGTTAGCAACACCTCCGCCTTTGCGGGATGCATGGGGGATATGGTCCATAGTGTAACCAGGAGGTGAGGCCTCATTGAACACAGTATATTCATCAGGCTTAAGCCATGTTTCAGTCAGGCCAATCACATCAAGATTATGTTCATTGATTATAACTGCATTGGAAGTGAGGGATCTAACATTAAGTAGCCCTATTTTGAGATATGACAATCTCTTTCAATAATGACAGGAATGGAGGTCTTTATTCCAGTGAGATTGCTAGAGCGAACACCGCCATGTTTAGTGTTGCCCAACCTAGATCAAGGCACAGACACGATCTCAATGGGGATAACTGAGCTGACTACACTGACTGTGCTAGTGGCAGACTCCACTAAGCTGGCAGGCTGGCTAACAGCCTGTTGCCCGGCCTGCATCCCATTGTGGAGCTAAGGGAGTTAGACGCCTGTCTATGTTCATAGATAAGATGAGAGCACACCTCCAGCTAGGATGGAGTCCGTCACTCCTCAGCAGGCCAGGGCTTACCAATGGGGTTCACGGGAAACCGGGGTGACGGCGCTGCTACCAGCCGGGTAATTGAGGGGCTGGAAGGTTACCGACGTGGTAGACTGCCTAGTAGACAACCCACTGAATTTCTCCTGCAAAGGGTCCAATGCTTGGTCGTGACGTTCGACCACGGCCCGGAACCCTTCCATCAGACCGCGAACTAACTCCCCGTCCCTACCAATGGTGGCTCCTTGGGAGGAGATGGCGTAGCGGAGCTGGACCAAGTCTGCTGGGCAAGTCATGGCCAGTTCATACTATCACGTTTCAGGTAAGACCCAAATGCAGACTGTGTTGAAGTAACAATGTTTATTTCAGCAACAGGGGCAGGCAAACGCCAGGTTAAGACATGCAGAGGTCGATAATCCAGAGTGGGGGCAAAGGTACAGGATGGCAGGCAGGCTCAGGCTCAGGCAGAGGTCGGTAATCCAGAGTAGTGGGGCAAAGGTACAGGACGGCAAGCAGGCTCAGGGCGGGCAGAAAGGTCAAAACCGTGACTAGAAAACAGGAACAATAGAGAGACAGGCGCAGAGGGAAAACCGCTGGTAGGCTTGATGAAACAAAACGAACTGGCAACAGAAACAGAACACAGGTATAAATACACATGGGATAATGGGGAAGATGGGCGACACCTGGAGGGGGTTGGAGACAAGCACAAAGACAGGTGAAACAGATCATGGCGTGACAAAGATAGACTTCAGTGTTTTGTATTTCTTATGAACACAGTACAGTAATCAGGCACATCCACAAGAAACCCATTCTGGATCAATCTTACACTAAAGAATTGTACGTATTCAGAAGTTATCACAGATTTAGGGTTGTTGGCTCTGGTAATCTATTCTACTGTGTAGGACCTCGATCCAGTTAGGTTCATGGTCTGAGTATACCTGGCTTAGAGAAAGACTGTTATACTCTGAATATACCAAACACCTAACTAATATTGAGTTGCACCCCCTTTGGCCCTCAGAACAGCCTCATTTCATTGGGACATGGACTCTAAAAGGTGCCGAAAGCGTTCCACAGGGATGCTGGCCCATGTTGACTCGAATGCTTCCCGCATTTGTGTCAAGTTGGCTGGATGTCCTTTGGGTGTTAATACACAGGGGAAATTTTTGAGCGTGAAAATCCCAGCAGCGTTGCAGTTCATGACACAATCTGGTGTGCCTGGAAATTACTACCATACTACCGTTCAAAGGCACTTAAATATTTTTTTTGTGTTGCTTCAAAGGTGTTCTTAATATTTTGTACACTCAGTGTACATTCACTGTAGGAGCCCTCCAACATTTAACAAGTACCCCGAGCCTATTTATATGCTATGATGTGCTCTTGCTAATATGGTTTCAGTAGTTTAGTTTTCAAACCAGTAGTAATAGTAGGCCTAGTAAACATTCACGATGATGCTAGCTGCACTGATCTATACGTGTACTACTCCAGTCCTGCAACCTAATTTCTTTAATCCTCTCTAGATCTTAATGTAGCCAGCGGCACTATTAACATTGTAACGTAAATGATGTGTTTTTAGTAAAGTTTGATAACTAAAAAAGGGATATCGCTATTTTGGATAAATTAACCAGGGTTTATAATTGGCACTTGTATTTTACAGAACATTTTGGAGAAGACTTATCGCTGCTCTACCTGTTTGTTAGTTTTTCCCTTACATTAGGTAGCTATTTGGGGGTTTTCTTTGTCTATTCCGCCTGGGAAAATTAGCTGGTATTCGGGATAAATATTTGGGATTGTACTGGTGGGCAGACTAGTTACATTTTCTTCTTCATATATGTTTGTTTGTTTGTTTGTCACCACTTCCTCAGAGTCATCCAGGGCTGGGTGTTTTTAGGAGGGAACTATTTGGTTAGAGAGCAGAGGCAAGTTGTATGAATTCCTGTGCATGCTTTCGCACGCGAATTATCACCAGTTGGTAATCATCTTACAAAGATTGTAAGATAGCACACGTGATGAAACAAAAATAATGGCGCTGGAGGGAATAGCAGCCATTTTACGAGCTCCTGACCAATAGTGTTATTTTGTGTTTTTTGTACCTACTTTTTCCGGCATTGTTTCCTATGACCTGAAAGAGCTTCTGGACATCAGAACAGCAATCACTAACCTCAATTTGGATGAGGATTTCTACATCAATGAGTGGGCGGCGAAGGACATACTGCTCATCCTTGACCAGGCCCAAATCCCTGAAACTCGAAAAAGGAAGAGTCAGCGTTATAGAGGACGACGTGCTGGATACCTGACAAGACTACATCGGCGAGTGGATAAACTACCTCTATCCTCCGTTCTATTGGCAAACATGCAATCACTGAAGAATAAACTGGAAGAACTCTGTTCGAGACTATCCTATCAATGTGATCTGAAGAACTGTAATATCCTATGTTTCTCTGAGTCTTGGCTGAACAATTCCATGGAACATATAAATCTAGCTGTTGTTTCTATACATCGACAGGACAGAACGGCAGCATCGTGAAATAAACTCCAGGGGGGTGGTGTGTGTCACTTTGTTAACAACAGCTGGTGCACATACTCTAATATTAAGGACGTATTGAGGTTCTGCTCACTTGTTAGAATACCTCATGATACGCTGTAGACTATTCTATTTACCAAGAGAGTTTTTATCTATATTTTTTGTAGCTGTTTATTTACCACCACAAACCAATGCTGGCACTAAGACCGCACTCATTGAGCTGTATAGGTACATAAGCAAACAAGAAATGCTCACCCAGAGGCGACAATCCTAGTGGCCGGTGATTTTAATGCAGGAAATCCATTTTACTTGAATTTTACAAGCATGTCACCTGTGCAACTAGAGGTGAAATAAACACTACACCACCTTTAGTCCACACACGGAGAGCCTTACAAAGCTCTCCCTCGCCCTCCATTTGGCAAATCCAACTATTACTTTTTCTTCCTGATTCGTGCTTACAAGCAAAAACTCAAACCGGAAGTACCAGTGATGTGCTCAATACGGAAATGGTCTGTTGAAGCAGATAATAAGCTACAGGACTTTTTCCCTAGGATAAACTTAAATATGTTCCAGGATTCATCCGATGGCATTAAGGAGTTTAACACATTAGTCACCAGTTTCATTAGTAAGTGCATCAACGTCATCACCACAATGACCATAAGTAAACATCCCAACGATAAAGGCATGGATTACAGGCAACATCTGCACTGAGTTTAAGGCTAGAGCTTCCACTTTCCAGGAGCGGGACACTAATCCGGATGCCTACAAGAAATCCCGCTACGCCCTCTGACGAACCATCAGACAGGCAAAGTGCCAATGCAAGACTAAGGAAGCTAGGAAGAAGTGTGACCGAGAGCACCCGATAAATATTTTACAAACTTATCCTAAAACTTGATAACTTCACCCATCCTGATTATCACACTGTAGCCAAGAGTGGTGACATGCCTACGAGACAACAAAAAAAGGCAAGGGCAGCACCGCAACAGACCAAGACATGACGGGGAATGAACCTCTGACCATGGACTCCTTGGAAACCAAGATGGTACCATGACACCACAGGAAGAAGCTAGGTTAGCTCACATCCTCAAAGTGATCAAAGAAGGCAATGACTCCCTCATAACACAATTTTACTTGAAAACAGCTGAGATCAGTTGCTCCATCTCCGCACAGCTGGCTGAAAACGTCTATCAAAACGCTAGGATCCCGAACGGAAGAAGCTGAAGATTGCATCAGCACTGCTGAGGACAAGCTAGAGGGCATGAGGACGACATTACAGATATTGCACAAAAACAACAAATACCTGATGAATAAGTTTGACCATTTGGAAAACTACAGTAGGCGAAGCAATGTTAGAATCATCGGTCTCCGCTAGGGCTGTGAGTGGACAGACCCCATTAATTTGTCTGCTGCCATTATCCCCTCCCTACTGCGCAAGTAACATTTTACTGAGTCCCTGGTCATTGAACGGGCACACAGGCCCCTCGCCCATCCCCTAATCAGAACCCACAACCCTTCCTCATCCAGTTCCTGAGTTACCAGGACAGAGAAAAAGTTATCCGAACCGCGGCCAAACATTTCAAGGAGAAGGGAGGGATTCTACACAACGGTGAGGCGATTACATTCTTTCCAGACATGAGTCCCGTAATGGTCAAATGCAGGAAGGTATTCGACCAAGTGAAATAAGAACTTCCCTCCAACATTCCCTTTGTGCTGCTTCAACCTGCAACAATGATAATCATCCATGGTAGACAGAGAAGATTCTTCAAAACGCCCAAAGAATTAGCAACAGGCTAATTTATTTTCTAGCTGGGCTGTGTCCCACTAGCCTGCCTTACTACTTGCTTAGCCATAATACTATGGCTTACTTGCTAAGGACATATCAATGTGGTAAGATCCCAATATCCATGTAAACAAACTATTTGTTTTCACCAGATACTTTTTTTACGTTGTTATTTTGGACAGGCATGGTGCTCAGAGGCATCAATGTGAATTGCTAACATTAGACCTTTTTGTATGGCTTAGCCATGACGTCTGATACTTTTATTTTGCTCCCTGTTTTAGTATGTGTGTTGGGATCAGGACACCCTTTATTGGTTTTGTTTTTAACTTGTATCATATTAGGATGGGTGAAGAATTATCTATTTTTGTTAATTTCACGTTTGCCTTATTCAGTAATTGAATTTAGGAATAGTGACGCTGGGAGCGTAGGTTTTTGCTCTGACATGCACTGTCAACTGTGGAACATTATATAACAGGTGTGTGCCTTTCCAAATCATGTTCAATCAATTGAATTTACCACAAGTGGACTCCAAGTTGTAGAAACATCGCAAGGATGGTCAATTTAAACAGGATGCACCTGAGCTCAATTCTCGAGTCTGAATTATTATCTAACTAAGATATTTCTGTTCTTTATTTTTTATACATTTTCACAAATTTCTTAAAAACGTTTTTAATTTTGTCCATATGGGGTATTGTGTGTAGATTGATGAGGAAACATTTTTTATACATTTCAGAATAAGGCTGAAATGTAACAAAATGTGGAAAAAGGGAAGGGGTCTGAATGCTATCCGAATGCACTGTATTCCTCAAGGTAGCAGAATTTCAGGGAACACTCTTACTTGGGGGCGACTTGAATTTTTCTCTGGATCAGATTCTGGATAGATCCTCAACTAAAGCAACCTCATTGACTACCGCTTCGAACACACAGACTGCGTCATTGCATTTTGGTACACCAGAAGTACATTCATTTCCAATGGAACGCTGCGTTTGCCTTGCAACATTGCATTGCAGAGGCAGTTGCAGTGCGTTCTGTGTGGTGCATACGTTCGATTTATCGAACGTATGCATCAAATTGTATGCGTAGACTTGACAGAAAGTAGCAAAATGTGAATGTTTAATTTTTGTTGCACACATATCCAGTAAAAAAAAGTGGGACTACATAATAAAAACAGTTTGATTGCATAATTTCTTTTCATATTTTATTCATTTACCAATTAGCTTACATATTATTTATTCGATGACATCTAAAAATGTATTGTGAGAGCCTATAATATAATTTGCCTCCAAAATGCATAGGTTTGGAGCGAAATGCAATAATAAATAGTCAAGTTAGCAGAGAGTAGGCTCTTTCAACAATGAGGCCAATGTTGAGGAAGGTGGTTTTGATCGCGCTGTTGGGCTGGGACCAGCCCGCAGAAATCGCAGTTCTGTGTGGGTCCAGAGAAGTCCCGAAAGCATGCAGGGGAGTTCCATCGTCTCATTCAAGAGCTTCGACTATTTCGAGAGGAATTTCGAAGTTACTTTCGTCTGGACCAAAGCGAGTTTGATCACCTGCTCCAGATGGTTGGAGCCAGGATCGCCCAGATGGATACCAACTACCGGGAGTCCATTAGCCCAGTTGAACACCTGGCGATTTGTCTCCGGTAAGCTAAATTCTAGTGAATTTTTAAAGCCTTTGATACCGTAATTTTGAAATCCTTTTTAATACCGTAATTGATTGATATTAGATATATTTTATGTGCAACCTAGCTATCTAAAGGGCTCTCTAGTTATTAGCCCCTATGTGACATGAGGTGTACTTTTACAGAACGTTCAATAGGACTATAACTTTTCCCAAAGTTGGTTTAAAATCCTTTTTTAATGATGCAATGTTACCAAATGAAAAGAGAGGTCTGATGAAGGTAGGCTCGTCTTCTCCAGGACCCCTTGTTGTTCAAGACAGTCATTCATTCATTAAATTCTTATTGGAATCACTTACACTCTTAGAAAAAAGGGTTCCAAAGTGTCCTTCTGCTTTCCCCATAGGATAACCCTTTTTGGTTCCCTGTAGAACCCTTTGGGGAAAAGGTTATACATGGAACTGAATAGGGTTCTACTTGGAACCAAAACAGCCGGAGAACCCTTTTAGGTTCTAGATAGCAACTTTTTTTATAAGAGAAGGCCTGGGCTACAGTTTATTGATACAGTCATAGACTAAATTGTACTGTTTCAAGGCATTGTTAATGATGGTTGATGAGTATTACAATATAATTAGTAGAGCATAATAAACTGTAATGAGGTAGGTAAATGAGTAGATCGAATTTGTGGGTGTAATTTCAAGTTACACACAATATAGATTTTTATTTTGAAATATATTTCAGATTCTTGGCGACAGGGGACTCCTACAGGACCATCGGATTCAGCTTCGGAGTTGGACGGTCCACAGTGGCAGGCATTGTCCCCTCTGTGACACACGCATATTGGGACTGTATGGTGGTGAATACATGACTGTCCCCAAGGAGGAAGACTGGAGGGCCCTTGCTGCTGAATTCCTGGAGAGGTGGAATATTCTCTACTGTCTTGGCTCCATTGACGGGAAACATGTAGTAATCCAGGCTCCACGGTGCTTGGGTTGGCAATTCTACAACTACAAGGGTACATATTCAGCTGTACTCCTGGATGTTGTAGATGCCTTCTGCTGTTTCCGTGTCGTTGATGTTGGTGCTTACGGCAAGGGAAGTGATGGCAGGACCCTCCGGGACCCTCAGGCACTTCAGAATGGCACATTGGAGACTCCACCACCTGCATCACTCCCGGGGGCTGATGACCTGGGACCCCGTTCCCCACATCTTTGTCGGCGACGAGGCCTTCCCTTGAGACGCAACCTCATGAAGTCCTACACTGGACGCCAGCTGCCATTGCCAAAGCCTGCAAGGATCTTTAACAAACAACTATCAAGGGCAAGGTTAGATGTTGAAAACACCTTTGGGATGGATTCTGGCAGCCCAGTGGTGAATGTATCGGAGAGTGCTTGGTCTCAGCCCCATAAATGTCGATGCCTGCGTGAAGGCCACATGTGTTCTCCACAACTACCTGCAGAGGTCATTCCAGGAGCCGCTCCGGATGGAGACGGGCACGCCAAATGGTCACCTACCTGATGCACCTGGGCAGGTGTCAACAACGCCCCCAGACAGGCACTCTAGGTGAGAGAGAAGTCCCATGGCAGTATGCCGTGGAGTGAAACAGCTATTTTTTAGAGCTCCCAGACACCAAGGATATTTTAATAACCATCCACCGTTGTCCATAAAATAGCATTTTTTCCCCAGAATATTTTATATCTCCTTGTCTCTCTTCATTTGGAAGTTATATTTAAGTGAAATTTGGGAGTAAAGACCACACCTTAAAACCCCTTCCCTCTCCCATTAACATCAGTATTATACACCCGGCATGGTACATAAGGTGAGCAGGTGTAGTATGATAACAATGGGAAAAGGTAAGCTAGCGTCCATACAAAGAGTACAGTTTACCACCATCTTCACTGGTTTGACAAAATGCAGGTGTAAAAAAAAAACTATTAGGAAGATAATGTTTTCACTTTCATCTTGACTTAGATCTGCAAAGGTGTGGAGAAGAAATAAGCAGATGAAGTCTAAACGAGATATTAATTAACAAATGAAACAACTGACTATGAAAACATAATTTAATGATTATTCAAGCACAGGAAAGAACATGACAGGTATGTGTGTTATAAAAATGTTACAAAAAAATTTAAACTATTGAAAGAGGTGTGTGTGTGTGTGTGTGTGTGCATGTATGTGTGTGTAAAAATCCCAGAAAGAACGTGTAACCTGTAATCTGTAAGAGAACAACAAGAGCATGCATTTTTTAGCACAACTGCAGACAGATACAGGGACAACTCATAAAGCCTAGACGTAGTAGGGGGACTTCAGACATGGCCATAAAGAGAGAGAGGGCAGGGCACTGGAGATCTGAGACACAGAGAGGAGTGGAGGAGAGGTGGGTGTGTCTGAAAAAACTAAAGTAAATTTGTAGTCACAATACAGGTAAACACACATTTCACCTTTAGTTTTGTAACAGAACAAGAGAATCTGAATTCTCCGGTATGTCAGTTTCAATTCAGTCAATTTTCATTCAATCTATGTACAACTAATAATGAATGCTCTCCTAAGTAATGTACAACTAATAATGAATGCTATCCTAAGTATTGAGAAACTACTACCAAGGACATAGTAAGCAGAATAAGGACAGTTAGAAAATCTCAGTTGAAGACAGCTGGAAAATCTCAGGTGCATTTCCTTGATTCCTCGCGTCCTCTCTCCTCACCTCCTGCTCAAAACCCATTGGAGGAGAAGGTCAGAACAACAACCAGACAACTCTCCTCTTCCTGTCCTTCCTGTGAGCTGCTCGGCTAAATTGACTCCATCTCTGGAAGGGAAGAGAAAAACAACACATATAGCATTACATAATATAACACCATAACAGGTGAGATTTATGTTAACTAAATACTGCTTGTATAGTGTAGTTAGTGGCAAAAATATTGGAACAGTGTTGTAAAGTTGGCAATTCTTGCTGTTTACTCATGGAATTTGTATTTCAGATCAAAAGATGAATATGACAGACAAATATTTAGACAGCAAACTGTTTTAGGATATTTTCTAACCCAGAAACAACAGCTATACATTTCCCTCATATTAATCGTTTGATCTGAAATACCAATTTCGCCTACATGAGTATACTGTAAAAAATGACCTACTTCACTGTCGCAATACTTATGACACTACCTGTGTTGTGGAGAAAAAAAAGGTACCATTGAACTCGGCATCGAAAAGCAGCTGCTGCTTTTCTTTGCTGAGGCAGCCTCTTCAGGGTTGGCACCAGGCTCATTGCAAAGAGGGTCTCTTCATCTTCCTTCCTGTGAGCATCAGGTTGGGCTGCATTCCTATCGACGGCTTGGAGAAGTCTGCTGAAATGAGTTGAGTGGATCTGGGGGCTGGTACCTCTGATGGCGACTGGTGTGACGTTGTTCCTCTTTGTTTCTCTCCATGTATCTCTTCTCGTTTGTCTCCACGGCCACATCCTATTCAACAAGGTCCTCAGTGGTCACTTCCGTGAGGTTCATAATAATCTCAGGTGGTCATAGATCCAGAGGTGCTTCCTCCATTTCATCATCTTCCATGGCTGCACCGGTGGTGGTCATACTTGTGGATGATGTAGACGTTGTAGAGGGTCTCGCTGCACCGGTGATGGTCGCACTAGTAGATGACATAGAGGGTCTCGCTGCACCGGTGGAGGTGGTGGTCTCACTTGTAAATGACGTAGAGGGTCTTGATGCACTGGTGGCGCCCACACTTGGGGATGACGTAAACGTTCTGGCTGTAAAATTGTCACACGTTGCCCTAGGCACAATAAATGGATCCAGAAAAGAAAGAATGTGGCAGAAGTGCCAAGGCTGCTGGCCTGAAGCTGCTGACACAGACCTCTTCTTCTCTTTCTCTGCCCTTCTCTCTCTCTGTTACCTGTCCCTGAGTACTCTCCACTTCCTCCTACAGTCTTCTTCTACAGAGACATGAACATGATAAGAAAAACCATCACCTAGCATAACTATAGTTTTTAGATAGCTATCATGGACATGTCACCTAATGTACACACAGACACACACACACACACGGTTATCTAACCAAATTATCAGGGGTACAGTAGTGTCTACCATTTCTATTTATCTGACATACACACTCACACTCTTTCAAACATGATTATTTGGGCAAGTTATCAGGGTAGTAACTAGCATAATTTATATGACTGTTTATTTCACACACACACTCCTCATTGGCTAGGTTAGCAAGCTATGTTAGCTAGCTAGCTAACTAGCCACATCTAGCACAAGCTCACTACTAAACTGACCTGGCAATCCTACTATTGTGGACACTTGTCTCCAAGCAGCATTTTTTTGTGTTTATGTCCCTGTAGCTGTCAATAGTTGTGTCAAAAAGACACGGTTTTAAGGATACAGCGAACGTGATTCTTTCCTCCATCTGTCCAACCGCACGCACCATCTGCAAAAGATACCTGCAGCAGTATTGATGCAATGACGCAGTTGGTGTGTTCGAAGCGTTAGTCAGCAAAATGCACTTCATAATTTATGAAAGACTTGAATTTGAGGAACACAGCTGCACCTCCAAGATAGGGATTACTCATTCGACTCCTGCCCTCATAACTCTCATACCCGGATTGATTATTTACTCCTATCAGAACAGTTAACCCATTGAGTTGTGGAAACTGATTATTTATCAAGAACGATCTAAGATCATTCTCCTCATACGTTCTGTTTGGATGTCGGATAGAGTTCAAGGGACCTATACATGGCGCCAAAACCCAACTCTTTTGAAACAGGCATAATTTTGTCAATTCATCAGAGACCAAATAACTTTTTTCTGTGAAACAAACTGTACCTCCTCTCCAAATAGTGTTGTACTCTGGGATACAAGGCCTTTCTTAGGGGTCAAATAATTTCCTATACCAAAGGTTAAAAAAAATATATACATTGCTGAATTAAGTGAATTACAGAACAACATCCTATTACTAGAGAAGGAACACCAAAATCTGTCTCTGAAGAAACATACCACTCATTGGTGAAAAAAAACTAAAATGTAATACCCTAAGTTCTTACAAAACTGAAAAGGCTATTCTTAGAAGAGGCAAAGATATTATGAATTGGAGGAGAAAAGGAACAAGGTCTTGGCACGGTCAAGTGTCTCACAACTCAGAAGAGATGATGATTAATTTAAACAATACTATTCTAAGTTATACACAATCTGTCTATTATTGAACTTCCGCACCTCACACAGGAAGACGAAAACAAAGTAGATCGCCCCTTTACAAAAACATACATCGAAAAGGCGATTTCCTCACTACAATCCGGCAAATCACCAGGAGACAATGCCTTTCCCCCAGAGTTTTATAAGGAGTTTAAGGATTTGTTTATTCCTCTCTTGATGGATGTTAAACATTTTGCTGCTGAGACAAAGAGCCTACCAGACTCCTCTTTCAGAGCTATTGTAACAGTTATAACTAAGATAAATAAAGATCCTCTACAATGCTCTCCCTGTAGCCAGATCTCACTCCTCAATGCTGACTATAAATCAATTTCTAAGGTGATGGCTAATAGATTAGGAAAATATTTTCCAAACCTGATCAACACCGATCAAAACCAATCAAACGGGCTTCAAACAGAAAAGATCCTTCACCAAAAATGTGTCCACATTATTTAACATAATTCACATGCCCAATCTGAGGAGCGATCCAAATATAGCAGTACCTCTAGAAGCTGAAAAAGCCTTAAGTTTAACTTTGGTCCGTCGTTTATCAACTGGTTTAAGACTTTATACCATAAACCTCAAGCCAAGATCACCACTAAAGTCATGATGTTAGCCACTTTCCCACTCTTTAGAGGTAGTAGACAGGGCTGTTCACTTTCCCCCCGCTCCTTTTTGTACTAAGCATAGAACCTCTGAGGCTATAAGAACTGATCCTGGCATAAAGAGCCAGGTAATGCAAAAGATCTCATTGTTCAACAGACAACCTTATTTTGTTCCTCTCTGACCTGATCGGATCCCTCTCAAAACTGCAGATGCTTTTGGATACATACAGCTCTATATCAGGTTAAGTCAACATGGACAAAAGTTAAATACTTCCAATGACTCACTTTGATTATAGCATCTGTGAACAGACAGGTCCGTCAGACATGTCCCTTCAGATGGTTGCCACAGTGGTTCAAATACCTAGGAATCACAGTTGATAATTACTTAAGACGTGTACAATCTTAACTTATCTGTTTTGGTTCAGAAGATGGTGGATGACTTGAATAGAAGGGGGAATGCATTATTTGGGAGAAATAACTGTATTAAGATGAATTTTCTGCCTAAGATGATGTACAGTTGAAGTCGGAGATGTACAGTTGAAGACGGAAGATTACATACACTTAGGTTGGAGTCATGAAAACTTGATTTTCAACCACTCCACAACTTTCTTGTTAACAAACTATAGTTTTGGCAAATCAGTTAGGACATCTGCTTTGCATGACAAGTCATTTTCCAACAATTGTTTACATACAACTCGCTGTATCACAATTCCAGTGGGTCAGAAGTTTACATACACGAAGTTGACTGTGCCTTCAAACAGCTTGGAAAATTCCAGAAAACGATGTCATGGCTTAGAAGCTTCTGATAGGCTAATTGACATCATATGAGTCAATTGGAGGTGTACCTGTAGATGTATTTCAAGGCCTACCTTCAAACTCAGTGCCCCTTTGCTTGACATCATGGGAAAATCAAAAGAAATCATCAGCCAAGACCTCAGAAAAAAAATTGTAGACCTCCACAAGTCTGGTTCATCCTTGGGAGCAATTTCCAAATGCCTGAAGGTACCACGTTCTCTGTACAAACAATAGTACGCAAGTATAAACAGTGAATTTTTACTAGGATTTTTGGGCAGCACCAATTAGATTTATTTCATTCTTATTTGAAACTGAACCAGCCCACTCTTAGGCTCAGATGGAAATGTTTTCTCTCAATGAAGAGGTTGGTAGTAATATTATCTATAAGTGCAATCACAAAACTTAATCAACAAAATGAGTAATCCCTGATACATAAATTTAGTAAGATCTTGGCATGAAATGCGTAAGTTCTTTGGTCTGAAACAGTACTTGTCACCTAACACACCCCTTTGGCAAAACAGACTCCTACCAATGATCTTGAATAGCAAATTTGTTCAACATTGGCCTGAGAAGGGAATAACGCATTTAGAACAGTATTATGTAGATGGCTGTTTATGTCATTTAAGCCACTGGAAGAGAAATTGCAGTTATCCAGTAATCCTTAATTTTGTTATTTACAGTTAAGAAACTTTCTCAGAACCACTCTTGGAGACTTTACCAACTACTCCATAAAAACCATGGCTCATTTAGATGTATACCTTGAGTGAACTCATTGCTGATGCAAAAATGCCCAAAACGAGATGTATATAAGTCAAGAGAGCGATGGGAACCTGATTTTAATATTACAATTGATGATGGGCTATGTTCGGACCGATGCCAAGATAGTGTATCAGCGACCATCAACTCTAGATACAGAATTATACATTACAACTTCCTCCAACAACTCTATCTGACAACTAAGAGGTCAAATAGATATAACTCTGAAATAACTGATATGCGTTTTAGATGTGGAATAGCAGAAGGCACTTTATTTCTTCTACTTGGCAGTGTACTAAATTACAAGCCTTCTGACATGATGTTTGTGATACCGTGGCCGGAGGTCCCTTTCCCAGTTGACCCTGAAATATGTCTTCTGGGTAACTTTACAAACGTGAAGTTGAAGAATAACTTTAATATAAAATGTACCGAAATTGCCCTTGCCACTGCAAAAAAATGTGTTGCATTGACATGGAAATCAGACTCCCTTCTCCAAATTACTAGAGGACTCTTTGAAATTATTATTTATTATTATTATTATTTATTTTGGGGGGGGGGGGGGGTGAGGATGTCACGCCCTGACCGTAGAGATCCTTTTTTGTCTCTATTTTGGTTGGTCAGGGCGTGAGTTTGGGTGGGCATTCTATGTCTGGTGTTCTATGTTGTCCTTGTTTTGTATTTCTGTGTGTTTGGCCTGGTATGATTCTCAATCAGAGGCAGCTGTCTATCGTTGTTTCTGATTGAGAATCATACTTAGGTAGCCTGTTCCCATCTGTGTTGGTGGGTGGTTGTTTTCTGTTTAGTGTATGTCACCTTGCAGAACTGTTTCGTTTTCGTTTTTTCCTCGTTGTTATTTTGTGTAGTGTTCAGTTTTGATTAAATTATTATCATGAACACTTACCACGCTGCATTTTGGTCCTCTTCTCCTTCCCAAGACGACAAACGTTACAGAGGAGGGTTCAATTGACTTTTGTTGTAGTACTTACTCTTGCTTTATTGTATTGTTCTGTTGTTGAATAATCAACAACAAAAAGAKCCCCCCCCCCCCCCCCCCCCAAAAAAAAAAGAATACAGGACTAATATTGAATCCTACTACTCCAGCTCTGGTGCTCGTCAGATGTCACAGGACTTGCAAACTACTATGGATTACAAAAGGAACCCAGCCACGAGCTGACCAGTGATGCGAGCCTACCAGATGAGCTAAACAACTTCTATGCTGTCTTCAAGGCAAGCAACACTGAACCATGCATGAGAGCATCAGCTGTTCCAGATGACTATGTGATCACGCTCTCCGTAGCCGATGTTAGACATTTAAACAGATTAACATTCATAAGGCCGCAGGGCCAGACGATTACCAGGACACGTCCTCAGAGCATGTGCTGACCAGTTGGCAAGTGTCCTCACTGACATTTTCAACCTCTCCCTGACCCAGTCTGTAATACCTACATGTTTCAAGCAGACCACCATAGTCCCCATTCCCATGAACGCCAAGGTAACCGGGTCTAAATTACTATCGACCGTAGCACTCTGTAACCATGAAATGCTTTGAAAGGCTGGTCATGGCTCACATCAACACCATAAGACTGCTGAACAGTTAGTCAAATGGCTACCAGGACTATTTGCATTGACACCCTTTTATTTTTGTGCACTGACTCTTGCACTGGTTCAATGCACACTCCCTGGAATCTACCTACACACACTACACAAGCACACACACACACACACACACACACACACACACACACTGACCACATTGACTCTCATTCATACTCTTTGACACTCTTCACATATGCTGCTGCTACTCAGTTTGTTATCTATCCTGTCTACCTTGTCACTTTTACCCCTACCTACATGTACACTGAACAAAAATATAAAACGCAACATGCAACATTTGCAAAGATTTTACTGTGTTCCAGTTCAAATAAGGAAATCAGTCAATTTAAATAAATCATTACCCTAATCTTTAGATTTCACATTACTTGGAATACAGATATTGGTCACCTTAACAAAATGGTATGGGCATGGATTAGAAAACCAGGCAGTATCTGGTGTGATCACCATTTGCCTCATGAAGCGTGACATACAGTGGGGAGAACAAGTATTTGATACACTGCCGATTTTGCAGGTTTTCCAACTTACAAAGCATGTAGAGGTCTGTAATTTTTATCATAGGTACACTTCAACTGTGAGAGACGGAATCTAAAACAAAATTCCAGAAAATCACATTGTATGATTTTTAAGTAATTAATTTGCATTTTATTGCATGACATAAGTATTTGATACATCAGAAAAGCAGAACTTAATATTTGGTACAGA